>NC_056734.1:851707375-851974875 GCF_019279795.1 Protopterus annectens
GATTTGAGCAAGAACAGATCCAGAGTTTAGCTAGGAAGTTTTTCAGAGTGATTTTGAAAGATGGGAGAGTGGGTATAGACCTGATGGATACAGGTACAGAGTTGCAGGCCTTGGCATGCATTTACAAGTATAGACAATACCAAGCAGATTTGTTAGGTTTATAGACAGACAGGAGTTTTTGGTCCCTGGATCACAGTGACTGACTGGGAACATAATTGTGTTGAATGTTTTTTTTTAGTGCTGGACAGGCAGCTGGATGCCAGATAATTTTATAGGTGGTAAGAAGTTGTGTATATGTTAGTTGATATGGCAGTTCTAATAAATTTAAGCTATTCAGTGTTATATATTTGTGGGTTCTGAAAGGGGTATATGCTGCAAATTTAGCAACTTTGTTATAGCATTGCACAAGTTTCAGTTTTTGTGAAGCCTGGAGGTTAGTAAGGATGGGAACACCATAAAGAAGAGTCAGGATGATATAAATAGTTGGAAGTGTAGTTTTAGTTGTATCAGTGAGAAAGTTTTTGGCTCTGTAAAGCATCCCTAGTTTTTGATGAGTTTTTCTTATATAATTTTGTATATCACCCCTAATAGTTTGCTACAGGAAGTGACTTCAATGGTTGTATTATCAAGAGGGAGAGAACTTTAAATGTAGTTTTTTCATGAGAGAGAGAATTAGGGAAAAAAGTAGTAGTTTGGTCGTTTTTGGGTTGAGCATGAGCTGTGAGTTATAAAGCCATGTTTCACTGACTGCTAAAGCTTCCTGAGTATTTTTTTGGAGGTGTATCATGTTGTCAGATATGCAAATGAGAGTGGAGTCATCTGTGTATTTTATTAGGGTGGCCTGTTGTATGGCAGTATAGCGAGTGTTGGTGAAAATATTAAAGAGGAGGGAACCGAGGATAGAGCCTTGTGGTACACCGGTGGTGACTATGAGGTAAGGAGAGAGCATATAGTTCCATTTTACTGACTGATACGTATTGGACAGGTAGCTTTTGAACCACAGAAGGGCGGGCTGAGAGAGATCTAGTGAGGACATTTGAAGAAGAACTTTGCTGTGACAAACTGTGTCGAAGGCTTTAGACGTGTACAAATAAGGAGGAGACTAGTTTGCCATTATCTCTAGCTTTATTGACAACATCTGCGTTAGTTAGAAGGGCAGTCCTAGTACTATTGAAATGACAGAAACCATGATGTGTAGGGGATAGAAGTTCTTCCTGCAAGAGATAGTCTAGCAATTGTTTTTGAATATATTTTTCAAGTATTTTGGCAGAGAGAGATAAGATTGTTATAAGTCTAAAATTATTCATGTCTGTTGAATTTCCTACTTTGTGCAGAGGGATAATTTATGGCTTTTTCCAGAGAAAGAGAATGTGGGTTACTGGACTGACCTATTTATAAGGACTGATACAGGATAAGCAATGCTATTGGCTGCTGTTTTTAGGTACTTGCTTGGAAGGTCATCAGCTGAAAAAGAGAACGGTTTAAGTTTGTTTAACAATAGTTTTAACTAGGGTGTGGGCATAGGTTTGAAGGTGAAAGTGGATGTGGCGATATGTAGCTGTTGGGCGGGGTTGGGATTAGATGTTGAGGAATCCTTAGTTAGAGATGCTATACTATCTATAAAACAAGAGTTGAACTGTTTTGCAGTTTCAAGTGTGAGCTATCAGGAGAGGGGTTTGGGTTAAATTTTTGGCTGGAATGTAAAATTTCTTTAATGGATGTCAAAATTTTTTTATGGTTGTGTTTAGTATTATTTTGTAAGTTATTATAGTATTGTTATTTGTCTTCAACTATTTTCTTTTTAGTATGATTACAAAGCATTCTGAAGTTTTCAAGGTACTGAGGTGTTTTATATTTTTGCCATTTTTCCTTGCTTTTTCTCTATCCTGCATTAACATTCTACTCTTTTTGGATAGCCAAATTGCATTATTTGTTCTCAGCCTCTTCTTTCTAGGAGGTGCAAGGCTGTTTAGGATATTTAGAAAAGATGTATTGAATTCAATTACGACATCGTCTAAGGGGAAGATTTTTAGGAAGTTCCAGTTAATAGATGATAATGTATAATGAACATTTCTGGGTTAAACTTGGAAAGGTTACATGTTGTTTTATAAATATTCTGTTTAACTGGATATGTGAGATGTCTAATCTTACAGATTGGGAGATGATCACCGAGAGAGTCTGACATTGTACTTGTGGTGGAGTATTTGCTGGAGTCTGACACTAGGATCTAGTCCAATAGAGAATTGGATGTCTTGGTATTATGTGTGGGGCTAGTAATTAGTTGTGTCAAACCATATAAGTTCATGCTAGATGTAGAGGGGTTAGAGCTTATGTCCAAACAATTGACATTCACATCACCTAGTAATATTTTTTCTTGTGGAAATGTTAAGGATATTCAATGTAGGATATCTTCCAGTATAACTGTATTGTTGCCATGATGGATATAAAGGACAGTAATGCATATTTGTTTATAATTGTTTATTTTGAGGAAAGCAATAAAAAACTCTGCTGAACTAAATTCTAGTGTTGGTTTGCTGTAAGGGGGATGTGGTAGGCATTCCCACCCTCAGGTTAATTTATATGTCAATTTATAACTGACAGCAATCACTTTATTGCCAGCACAAAGCAATTAACAAAGAGATGCAAGTAAAACAGGTTTTCTGTCATTTCCTAAGACTAAATACCTGGTGCATGCAATATAGTCTACTAGTCAAGCAAAGGGAAACAGTGGCCAACTTAGTAAGGGGTCCTACTATTTCACAGAGCCTTTCAATAACAGAGCAGCATGTATTTAACTGATTAAAGTTAATATGCAGCAAAGTTCTTCATGATAAATGTGCTTAAATGAAACAATAACAAAAGACTCAATAAACTTGTGGGTGCAGGGCATTGTGACAGAGCTCCTGCAATATTAAGGTCATATATATATAGCATATGGGTCCAGAAGTTTGGATCAGTGAGCCTCATACCTCTCAACCTTGTAGCACAAGAAATATTGATAAAGCCTAAAATTATGAGGGGCAAAGACCCAGAAATAGTGGCAAATTTTAAATGCTGCTCTTACAAATTTAGAAAGTTGCTAGAGTAACTAGATTTGTATTAGCATGCATTTTCTGAAGGCTATGAAGTCTGAAACTTTAATGTAAGTCATTATTTAGTGAATTCAAGTCCTCCAAGATTTTCCAGAAAAGCACAGATTATATGAGGAACTGACTAAAAATATGAGGAAATCTGGACGTTCTGCAGAAGTCTGGATAGTTGAGAGGTATGGTGAGCTTCCTCCATTAATATCCATCTCATTTACTGCAAGGAGAAGGTGAGCTGGATATACCCCTTGCAAAGCAAGGCCCTTCTTAAAGCCTATTCCTGAGTTTTGCTGAGTCAGATTGTGCTGGATTGGTGCCCAGTGATCTGGGAGTCAGTGAAATCCAACATAATCTATATCGGTATCGGCAGTTGACATAACGGTTAGGGTGTTTACCTCACAAACACAAAGTACAGGGTTTGACTGTCAAGCTGAGGGCAATTGGCTAGGCTTATGATACCCTACAAGGGGAAGCAGCCTATTACTTACCTAGAAATCTCTCTCTCTCACTCCCGCTGTGTGTGTGTGTGTGTGTGTGTGTGTTTGTGTGTGTGTGTGTGTGTGTGTGTGTGTGGTATGTATATAATATATATATATATATATATACAAAGAGGGAGCGATAAAACATCAGAAAAGTGCACAGGAAAAAGAATAGTCTGATTTAGTGCATGGAGACACTAAAACTGCAGCACCTGAAGCCAATAATAAGCTCACTGACTGCGTAAAAGGACCAAACAGTTTTATTAAATCAAAACCAAGCCTGTTGTATTACAAGATAAAAGAACCAAACGCATTTATTAAATCAAAGCCAAACCAATTTCACTGCAAGATGTGCAGCATCCATGTTGTTCACAAGAGATGAAAAAATCCACTGAGCAAGCTATGTATCTTAAAGTTTGGTTCCTTTTATCTTGAAGTAAAGCAGGTTTGGTTTTCCTTTAATAAATGTGTTTGATTCTTTTATGCAGTCAGTGAGAGCTCGAGTTTTGATGTTGTATATATCTATATCTCTAGCTATCAATCGACATATAAATTTCTATGTATAAAAATATATATTTTATACAAACATATGTATTTACATATCTGTAGATTGTATATGGATGTATGTCCATATATCGAAAAGTCGGTATATGGAAAGGCTACTGATTGAATATAACTTGTCGATCAGCAGCCTATCAAAAATAAAACAAACAGATAAAGGAAAAACATCTTTTTTGGGGGGAGGAGGGATAAGCCCACCTGCATCTACTACACTCAGTGCTAATTATATATGCCAATTCCAAGACTCATAGTGAAGAAAGAACAAATTCCCTGATTCGCACTGTGCTGTGATCTCACATAGAAACAAAGCTGGCAAATTCTATTAGCTAATTTTCAACCAGCTCTGTTGCCTTTTTTTCTTCAGGTTCGACAACTTGTTTGCCTCCCCCCACCATACTCCAGATTGTGGCTATAGTAGTGCATGATCGTGACATGCTGATGCATCCATCCTTGGTTCTGGGCTGCTATGGCACTATCTGGCTTCTGCATCATGGCAGTCATACAATGGCCAAAACACCTCCCTTACTCTGCCATGGATGGGGATTGAACATGGCAACTCACTTTCATCACCATGGCTAGTTCCCAACACTCAGATCTCTTAATCAAACTCATCTTGCCTGGATACTTAAAGCTCCATTTCTCTGTGACACAGAGAAAGTCAGCTTGAGTGCTATTTTAGTTCACTGGGATATATTTTTTGGTCCAATCTGTGTTTACAGTTTTTCCCATCCGGCAAATTTATCTGAATTTCACAGATTTAGCTGCTGTAATCCCCATGTTAACTCTAATGTGCAGCCTTCTTTTGTTTCTTTCTTTATGTAAGGTGCACCACAGCAATAAATTATTTTACGAGACTGCATCATGGCAGAGAGAGAGAGAAGATTCTTCATTTGCATGTAGGAAATTGACAACAGAGATATAATTTTTATAGTCAAGTTGTTTTAAACAGCTGTACACTCATCAGTCTATGCTTACATGCATACTGCTGGAATCTTTATACAAAACTGGAATGTAAAACTTTTTTTATCATTCAGCTGTGGTGTAGTACAGAAAAACGCAATAAAACATTTAAAATATGTATTTATGTTTGCAATTGCAACACAACAAGCTCCTCAGTGATGTTACATTATACATTTTTGCCAGTAATATGTGTAATAATAGAGTATCGAAGGTTGGTTTTGGCCATTAACTCAATAAGCATTTATTGGCAATTAACTAAATAACCATGTCATATTTTGTGCCCCTAGTGCAACAATTCTTATTTCCCTTCTAAGCTACTAGTTTTGACTGGATAATTTGCTTCAGTCTGTAGTTAGGAATTGAAAATCATAGAATAACATCTGTACCCAGATTCTTGTAGCATGAATAATTGTCATGACAAGCTTTGTAACCATGTAATATGGAGGTTAGGGGACACTAAGAAGTTCATTGCAGATTCTTTCATGGATTGGTCATAGTTCCAGTCTTCTTCAGCCTGCATTTGATGGCCTGTGTTTATTTTAGAGAAAAATAATACTGATTCATCCTTCTTGACCCTGCGGTCTGACCTGATTTTACTGCTTACCTCTTTGAACTGCAACCTGATCCATCATTAAAGCTTCCATCTTTGGACAGTTATGGGATATATATTTAACCTTTAAATGACTGCCTTTTACATAGTATAGCTGATAAAAATCCAGTCAAGCTTGCACTCTACCTGTTCCGATGTAGAATTGTCTCTGCTGCACAGCACTGACATTTAGACTTCTGTCAGGCATGGTCAGGGGGGAGAACAGTTTAGTAAAGTATGACTATTTTTTTTCATATTTTTGAATAGCTGAGCTCCACTAATAAAAATGTATAAAACTGGCTTGCATCCATCATGTTTGATAGATGGCTCAGATAACAATAATTTATAAGGATTGTATTAAAACTAATAGCAAATAACTTAAAAATAAAAAAAACTGCTTGCTAACTCATAGGAGATCTGTTGTGGTGGTACAGCTTTTTTATTTTCCTGTCATGACTGCAATAGATAATATAGATAACTGAATTTAAATGTCTACTTCATGCAGCCAGCGATCATAATTTTTTTATTACTGATGGTGACGTGCAACTATTATCTGATAAATGGTCTAGTTAGAGTGAATGAGGTGATAGAAATGAATATAAATTACCAGATAGCTGGCAATAAGAGCAAATCATATGACTATTACATGCCGCTGTTTATTGTACTGAATGTACAAAGCCACTATGAGGCCAAGATAAGCATTATTTGCCATTTTAATCTGGTATGATTTTCTTACACTTGGTTGTCTGCTTTTTCATAATGAAATAGAAAGCCTGTGAATATTTTGTGCATTTTTGTCACTAAACACTTGTGTTTATTCACATATACACTCACCCACATACACACACATTACATATACATACATATTTGTACACACACACACACACACACACACACACACACACACACACACACACACACACACACACACTCTCTCTGAAGGCTTGTAACTTTACTTGTTATATTGTATTTGGACTTGGTGGTGACCACTGTCTTATAGAGGCCTATATATAGCCAGACAGGTTTGATGTACCTGAAGTTTTTTTTTTTTTTTAAATCAGGATTATTCAGACATTTGTATTGCTGACTGGGAAGTGGCTCTTTGACTCAAGGAGCTGTCAACAAACCAAAGATTAATTTTCATATATATTGTATTAATTTTCAGTCATATAAATGTCAAACTGATGGACCTATACCTTCACAAGTAAGGTATGCTGTTGTGTTCTTTGGCTATTCTCCCTCCAGCACAATACAAAAGTGCATTGCTAAAACAATTGGCATGTTTTACATACACTTTAGCAAAGACATATTTCACATTGTTTTAGTTGGATAACCTGCCTAGTATTGATAACTTGTCATCGCCAGTCATCATGCTTGAAACAACATTGTGCTTTTCATTTCTTGCTTGGCTCTACTCTGCCCGCTGGTTGTGCAGGCAGGAAAAAAACAAGTACCTGCAGACCTGCAAGAAACCTGCTCAGGAGGTTTCTGTATCTCTTCAGTCCTTCTTGATTGAGCCTTGTTTTCTACCAGAATGCTTTGGTTTGTCATTTAGCAATAACACATGACTGGTTGTGGGTATCACAGGATTTACCATGGTTGGTGTGGTTTAATCATGAGGGCGAAGTCTGAGTGATTAAACAAAGCCAGCCATGGGTAAATCCTGCAATAGCCACATCCAGGAGTGGATTATTGCTATTATACAAATGACATTATTTAAGAAAGAAATAGTTTACCTTTTTCAAATAATGCCATAGTATAATGGCACTTTAATGTTCTTCCGGCAGCTTCCTAAGTCACTGATGTACTACTCGTGTGTATGGTATGTATAGTGCCAGGCAGCTGGCATAAATGATGTTGATTTGCCTCTGTCTTTTTTTAAATTAACTTATTTAATTATACGTTGGGAAAGTGTGGCAGCATTAGCAGAACAAGAAGGGACAGGACAGATATATGTGGAAAGTAAAGGACATTCGGTTAAAGTCTGGACAGTTGAGAGACAAGGTGAAAAGCATTGTAATGTTTGATATTAGCAGAACAGTATTATTATTATTTTATTATTATTTTACATTTGTTAACTGGGGGTGTCTGAGCCGAAAAAGCCCTTTTTCAGCAGAGGCCCAGGGAGAAAAGCTCCACAACGACAAATTACAGACACATTTAGTTATTTAGACATGATCAGTATACACACAAATTACAAGAGACATGTCTTTACAGTGGCATGCGGTAACATAACAGTCAAGATTTTTGCAGAATGCTCTGATTTTTTTCTCATATTTTGCTCTTTCCCTCTTAAAACTATTTTGAAGATTGCTTTTTAGCATATCTTAATAGAATGTCTGGCCACTCAACAATAGTTAAGGGACCGGACATTTTTCTTTTGGGGTATGCTTGATTTACTATGGGTATGGTGACTGAGGTGTCCAGTCAGCGTGCTTGTTTTTGAATTGCAATTGCAGCTATTGTATAATTCACTAGACACTGACTGTATGTTTTCATCATGAATAAGTGCATCTCAGTGTGTCAAATGTTACTACATAAAAACAAAAACAGTGTCTAGTGAGATTACCGGGGGTAAAACTGGATTGATGTCATGCTAACATATGAGGCAGAGAAGGAATAGTTTTGATAAACAAATCTTAATATAATCATCCATCTGGAGCAATACAATCTGCTCATGTAGGTACAAAGAAATACAAACAATACAAATGTGCAATTAAAGCAGTTATTTTAAAAAATGGATACATATTTAATAGGCTTATGACCACTTGAAAATAGATAATTATCTTAATCCATATACAAAGATAGGAAAAATGCTTAAGCAATCTGTCTCTACTGGAAAAGCAACTCTGCTAGAGGGGTGCCCTAGGTGGCCGCCTAGTTGGCCTATGCCTAAAGTCGGCAAACACATGCATGTGTACCTACACACACACACACACACACACACACACACACACACACACACACACACACACACACACACACAAACTAACACATATTTACCTGGCTAAGAAAATTATGAATGCTCATGTGAAAATCTGCTCATGTAGGTACAAAGAAATGTGCAATTAAAGCAGTTATTTAAAAAAAATTGATACATATTTAATAGGCTTATGACCATTTGAAAATACATACTTATCTTAATCCATATGCAGAGGCAGGAAAAATGCTAAAGCAATCTGTCTCTGTATTGACAATTTAACATCACAGTTAGGGCAGTCTTAGCATTTATAGGGTGGGTTCATTGCAAAGCCAGAAAAGTATAAAACAGCAAACTGCAGGATAGTTTTTAAATTAGTAACACATACTTTAAGTTTACTCTATAAGATAGTGATGAACAATTAATATAACTAACATGGCTGTTATTTTGTTGTCCATAGGATTCAGAGAATTTCTCTCCACCCATGCTAATTGCCCAGTGCAAGTTAATGTAATGGAGAGTATTTCCAATTCAGAGACTTAGTATAACCATAATGAGAAAGATCTCATTAGCTTCTTATTACTGTCTCTCTGAATCATGCACTGCACTGTCAGACCTGCATCATGCTAGCAAAGGCACCTCTGTACAACTATGAATGCAAACATGCACACTCACAGACATTCCCACACACTCACTTACATCCATTCATCCACACAAAATCCCCCATACTCACATACACTTGTGGAAACACTCACCCATATACCTGCACACATGCTCCATCACACAGACACATCCAGACTATCCAGGAGTGGTCTTAGGTCAACTGGTGCCCTAGGCAAAGGAGCTCCACGGTGCCCTCCACACACCACCCAGTGCCCCCATCCTGGGCAACCTACACCAAATAAATACTGGAAAAGCACCTCTGCTAGAGGGGTGCCCTAGGCGGCCGCCTAGTTGGCCTATGCCTAAAGCCGGCTATGAGACTATCTAACACTGCAACCATTGAGGCAAACACATGCATGTGTACCTGCACACACACACACACACACACACACACACACACACACACTAACACATATTTACCTGGCTAAGAAAATTGTGAGTGCAGAGATTTCCATGGGAGAACACATGGTGAATTAGCATTAGCCCCTTCTCTGGACTACTGCATGGTAATACAGCTTTGTCTATGCAGCTGCACTCTACTCTAAGGTCCATGCAAGGTGAAAGTCTTGGCACTAGAGTAATCTATGAATAAGAAAGGTTTAGCACAATGTGTATGCCTTCCAGGATAAATCTTTTGGAATCCCAAGATACGTTTATAAATTCTCAAACTGTGTACTGTTATCAGTCAATTCTGGTCATTATATCTTTAGTATAGTTAAATATTGTTGAATGGGAGAGAAGGCCCCCACATGGGAATTCAGAGGATGAAGTCCCCTTGTATTGAAAGTTAGCTGATAAGGGGGTTTGGAATTTATTACATGTTTATGGCCTCCATTTATGTGAATTTCATTTTTGTAGCAAACTAAGAAAACAGCTTAATCAAAACCACATTGTGGCTGCCTTGTATTCAAACTTCTGAAATGTGTTTGATACACTTACCTTTGTGCGGTTTATAATAATTTTATCAGTAATGGCCTAGCCTCATCTTTCTTGTTATGGCTTTATATCTGTCTGGATAATGATAGCACATAAAATGGAAAAAATATATCATACATTCACATATAACAGTTGTTGTGTTTCTCTAGGGGCATTATTAAGGACCTTACTCTTCTGTACATAACTCCAGGTGATGTGGAGCAAACTTGCCCAACTAGAGGAAATTTAATATACAGATGACAATATTATCACGGGTAATATTAAAGGTATCCCACTGATAAAGCCTGCTGTGAAACACAGCTTCACTAACCTTGGTAAATTGATAGATGTCTAGGTTTTTATTTAATCTAAACAAAACTAAAGTCATGCTATTTCCTCTTTAAACAGAGTCTAGAAAATGGCCTCTTGGTCCCTAGCATTTCCCCTGTAAAATGCTTAAACTTCAGAAACTGTTGTAACTACAAAAATACCTTGGCTTTCTCTGGGTGGTAAGTCAGGATTTAAAATTCACAGTACTGACTTACCCGTCTTCCTGCTATATAAAAATCTCAGTAAATGCTCCTTCAGCAAAGTTGAATTTACCTACAACAGAGTGACTGGAGTCATCATTAGTGGCTCAGGTGGATCTTATTGTTGTACCCAGTTACTTAAAATAGGATGGCCTGAGCTCTAGAACAGGAAACAAACATATCATCTAATTTCTAACCACAGAATTCTTTACTCAGGTAGTTATTTCTCTCTCTCTCTCTGAAACCCTTAATTGGCATATACACTTAGGACAGCTTAAATGGCCAATGCTTCCTTACTTAGCATACTACACTTGAAAAACACAAATAGCAAAGGCCTTGATGATCATTATAATATTCCAAACTTATTATACTTTATTCTACTTAGTGATAAAAATATTATGGATATAGTTTTCAAAGCAGCACTAAAACTGCTATGAAAACAAATTCATACTTGATTTATTAACTAACTTTATACCAGTCTTCACAACAACTTATCATAATGCTGTTGCATTCACAGTCATATTTAATTACATTTCATAAGCTATACCTACAAAGTTCTCAAGAAAAATGTACACACTTTCAACTACCTGCAACTAATTATAACACCTCTCTTGTTTTGTACATAACCTTTTCTTCTGTAGATACCTCCTACCTCCTCTCCTCCTTGGTTTTTGTACACCATTGCACTTACTTTCTATTCTGCTGCATTTAAGCCTTCAGTTGCATGCAACACATCCATGCTTAATTTTTAGCAGCCTTTTACATCTTTTACGTGTACCTCGCTCTTCTTCTCTACTTCCCCAAAAGGTAGGAAAAAGGTGGTAGGAAAATGAAGAAGAAAAAAAACTATACATGATTTGGTACATTCTCATGTTCACTGACTGCTGTTTACTTACCTCACTATCTTTTAAAAATGGCTGTTCAAAAGCTTATGTCAAATTGAACATGTTCCAAAACACTGGAAATCACCAATAATATTCCTGAAACTCAAGAATTTTCAGCTTCTTGTGTTACTGTTTCCTCTTGTATAATTTTTGGGAAAGTATATTACTCTCAACTTGATCATTATCATACCAATTGCAGCTTGATAGCGGATCTTAAATGTGCATTTCATTCTGGTGATGGTAACAGCACAACTGTCCTTGACATAAAAGAATTCATATATTCTGAACTCAATATTGATACATTCAAGCCTATAAAACCAAACCCAACTAACAGTAGACATGTTGTGTTTGCCCTTTTACTGAGCTCTCCGTTACATTTATACACAGCAATTCACTTATGCTGTACATATAAACTTAGACTCCTGAGTAACACTACTTTCCTTATAAGGACTTCTAAAGTCTTGACAAAAAGATCATGTCCTCATATAGGAAATTCTAGTCAGACAAAAAGGAACAAAAATAATTGATATCAGCATGGAGGGCTTTCTCTCAACATACCCTAAACTCACAGGCCACACAACACTCACATAAGTCCAGATTCAAATGCATATTTCACATAATGTAACAAAAAAATGATGTAAGTTAATAAAACGAGTTTCTATAAAATGCACGACTCACACATACATAAACACATGCACACACACACACACACACACACACACACACACACACACACACACACACACACACACACACACACATATATTATATATGCACACAAACACATGTATGTGTGAGTGTGTGTAAGTATGAGTGAGTATGATTACCTATTGAAAAACAACAAACACTCAAATGAGCAAACAAAAAAAAAGATTGATCTTTTTATTTTGAATCAAAGATTTAAAAAAAAGAAAAACAGTGAGGGGATTCAATAAAGCCTACATGGTCATTTGACTGTGTGTGCGTCAAGGCACTACACGCACATGACCATAAATATTTTTAGATTCAGTAAACTCTGTGTAATGGCATGCACTCACTCACTCACAAACATGGCAATTTCCGTAGCATGCAAATTACAGCATAAGTAGTTGAAATGCAAATCAATATGGTGGAGTGATTCAACAAGCTGTAAAGCAAGTGTGTAGACTCCATGCTTGTGTTCCCTATGTATTCAAAACTTTTTGAATGCAGGCGTGGAAAAGAGTCTACACAGAAACTAGAGCAAGTTAAAGTGATTAGATTTGAATAGAACTGACCTTAACATATAACAGCAGACACATTTTGGCATTATTAGACAGAGTGGATGCTACAAAAGTATAGTAACAATAGCAACAGTCCTGTGCCATGACATAAATGCAGCTTCACTTCCCCATCCCCAAATGAAGAATATACTTGTAACTAATGTAGACAGATGAAAGTATAAATCCCATGAAACAGATTATTCATACTGTCATGTAAGCATATGCAGTATGTATCTCATGGAATACAGTCAAATTTTATCAAAATCTGTATTCCTCTGTGCAGATATATATTGAAGTAATACCCTTCATTGTGCGTACAACATTGAGCTGCCCTTCAGTTTCCCTGCCTACAAGGTTACCAACCACGTAGATTCAGGGCTGTTAGCACGATGAAGATGTAAATGAGGTCAAAGCTCATTAGAATTGCTGAATCCCAACAAATTGTGACCATGTAGGGATGCTCATTTCATGTAGGCACTTTCACAGTGTTTGTTTTCAATGGATAGCAACAGTGAATAATGACATCAGGGGTGTGTGTCAGGTTACACTTACCAAGATGTACATGTGAATCTGTGAAGTGTGAATGTGCATGTAAGCAATGCACAGTTCACAAGGTCTGTTTCATCCCCTTTATTGTTTGTTAAAATATGTCATCTCTGTTCGCTTTATGTAATTTTTAATAATTTTTGTCATTGTTTGCACTATGCAGTGCTTAGCTCAACCACAGGAAATGGAGGAATGAGTGGCTGGTTTCTCAGTGCTTGTCACATAACTATTCCTGTGGCAGCATGTGTATGTGCAGGGCTGGTGTATAGATGGTCCTGTGTTCTAGTGCAGTGTCTGCAACCTTTCCGTGATATCTGAGGAATGGAAGAAAGTAATAACAAGATTCCCTGTGCTTACCTTATTTAAGCATCGGTGCATGCAGTGGCATAGAGGTGCGCATTGCCCAGTAATAAACACCAACAGAGTGAATATACTCAGTTAAGCAGCAGATGTTTTTCACAGGTGCTAATTACAGCATAAACAGTTGATTTTCAGTATGGTGGAGTTATTCAACAAGCTATAAAACATCCACATAGCCTCCATTCTGTTTTTTCCTGAATACTGCAATACCATGGGAGTAGAGACCTTGAACCTAAACTGTATTATTTAATAATATTATGGCATATTACCAATTTATATATAAATATATTGTCTTTGTTGATTTTATTTTAAGTAAATTTTTCTTGTCAATATTACTGTTGTAATGTTTAGTCTTTGTATTAATTACTATTTTTTGACATGTCTGTAATTGTAATTGGAGCTTTTCTCCTCGGGTCTCCACTGAAAATGGGCCTTTGGCTTAGCTGGACCAATCCAGTTAACAAATGACAATAAATAAATAAATAAAATATTCTTGTATTTCTTAACTTGGTGCAGTAATCAAGTATATAGTGGTCAATTTGAACAGAAAGTACCTTAACATGTGACAGCAGACACTTATTTACTTATATGTGTCCATTACTAAGTTTTTGTTTTCTAATTCTTCTTGTTTTTGATTGCACTTTCTGAGTGATGTGCAAACAGGGGAAGCGGAGAAAAAATTAATTTCAAGTTTGGCTCTGCTTATCTGGCTTGCGCAAAGCATGGCACACCACCTAAGAAGCAGACAGCCAAAAATAGAAACTGAATAAATTCAATGCATGCACTTGGGCATTGTGAAAAACAGGCCTGGGGTATAGATGGTACTGGATTCTAGTATAGAATGCACAACCTTTTGTTTTACTGTTGTGACATTGCAGTTTAGAGCAATGAAGTACAACATAGACAAATGTTTCTTCAACATTCTTGTAGCAAAAGGTGTAAGTGTAGGACTGCCATGCACATAGACCTGAGTTCAAATACAACAGATTCTATACAGTATTACTTTTACTGATGGAATAATCTATGTATTATCACATTTATAATCAAATATATAACTGCGGATATACTGTGTACTATAATCCTGTAAATGTATTCCTGCTATCTGCACCAGCATGGCTTTAACTTTTGATAAAACACACATACACAACTGCCTATATATGCAATTGCTTGCCACTGTTGCATTCTGCTTGTCAGACATTAGCAATGTGTCTCGTGTTTGCACACTGCTTAGCTATGCATAAACAGGTGTAACAGACATGCGGTTACACTTTGTTAACCATCACACAAATCTGCTGCTCACTGTGCTATTGAACCATGTATGTGATGCTTTCTTATTGGTGTTTATTGTTCATTTTCTTTGCATAAGAGAAAACTATGTGTAGAAACATTGCAAACTAAGGGTGCAATCTAACTTCTTCTTCTTTCAGCTGCTCCCGTTAGGGGTCGCCACAGCAGATCAACTGTCTTCATTTCTTCCTGTCCTCTGCATCTTGCTCTGTCACACCAACCACCTGCATGTCCTCTCTCACCACATCCATAAACCTTATCTTAGGCCTTCCACTTTTCCTGTTACCTGGCAGCTTCATCCTTAGCATCTTTTTCCCAATATACTCTGCATCCCTCCTCAGCACATGTCCAAACCAATGTAATCTTGCTTCTCTGGCTTTGTCTCCAAACCTTCCAACCTGGGCTGACCCTCTAATATACTTATTCCTAATCCTGTCTATCCTCGTCACACCCAGTGCAAATCTTAACATCTTCAACTCTGCCATGTCAAGCTCTGACTCTTGCCTTTTTGTCAATGCCACTGTCTCCAACCCATATAACATAGCTGGTCTCACTACCCTCTTGTAGACCTTCCCTTTCACTCTTACTGATACTCGTCGGTCACAAATCACTCCTGACACTCTTCTCCACCCACTCCATCCTGCCTGTACTCTCTTCTTCACCTCTCTTCCACACTCACCATTACTGTGAACTGTTGATTCCATGTACTTAAACTCATCCACCTTTGCCACCTCTACTCCCTGCATCCTCAGCATTCCTCTATCATCCATCTCATTCACACACACATATTCTGCTGACCTTCATTCCTCTCCTCTCTAGAGCATATCTCCACCTCTCCAGGGTCTCCTCCATCTGTTCCCTACTCTCACTACAGATCACAATGTCATCTGCAAACATCATAGTCCACGTGGACTCCTGTCTGATCTCTTCTGTCCATCACCATTGCAAATAAGAAAGGGCTCAGAGCTGATCCTTGATGTAATCCCACCTCCACCTTAAACGCATCCGTCACTCCCACTGCAGACCTCACCGCTGTCACACTACCTTCGTACATATCCTGTACCACTCTTACATACTTCTCTGACACTCCTGACTTTCTCATACAATACCACAACTCCTTTCTAGACACCCTGTCATATGCTTTCTCTAAATCCACAAAGACACAATGCAACTCCCTCTGACCTTCTCTGTACTTCTCCATCAACACTCTCAGAGCAAACATCGCATCTGTAGTGCTCTTTCCTGGCATGAAACCATACTGCTGATCACAAATCATCACCTCCCTTTTTAACCTAGCTTCCACTACTCTTTCCCATAACTTCATACTGTGATTGATCATTTTAATCCCTCTGTAGTTACTACAGCTCTGCACATCACCCTTATTCTTAGAAATTGGTACCAAAACACTTTTTCTCCATTCCTCAGGCATCCTCTCACTTTCCAATATTTCATTAAACAATCTAGTTAAAAACTCCACTGCCATTTCACCTAAACACCTCCATGCTTCCACAGGTATATCATCTGGACCAACAGCCTTTCTGTTCTTCATCCTCTTCATAGCTATCCTTACTTCCTCCTTGCTAATCCACTGCACTTCATGATTCACTATCTGCACATCATCCAACCTTCTCTCCCTCTCATTCTCTTCGTTCATCAACCCCTCAAAGTACTCTTTCCATCTGCTCAACACACTCTCTTCGCTTGTGAGTACATTTCCCTCATTATCCTTTATCAACCTTACCTGCTGCACATCTTTACTAGCTTGGTCCCTCTGTCTAGCCAATTGGTACAGGTCCTTTTCTCCCTCCTTAGTGTCCAACCTTTTATACAACTCTTCATACGCCTTATCCTTGGCCTTCACCACCTCTCTCTTTGTCATGCACCTCATCTCCTTATACTCTTGTCTACTTTCTTCATCTCTTTGACAATCCCACTTTTTCTTTGCCAACCTCTTTCTCTGTATACTATCCTGTAATTCTTCATTCCACCACCAGGTCTCCTTGTCCTCCTTCCTCTTTCCAAATGTCACACCAAGCACCTTTCTAGCCATCTCTCTTACTAGCTCTGCTGTAGTTACCCAGCTATTCGGTAACTCTTCACTGCCACTCAGTGCCTGTCTTAACTCTTCCCTGAACATCACCTCACAATTGCCCTTTTTCAATTCCACCATTTGATACTTGGTGCTGCCCTCGCACTCATCCTCCTCTTCTTGATCACCAATGTCATCCTACAAACCACCATCCTACACTGCCTAACTGCACTTTCCCCTGCCACCACTTTACAGTCTCCAATCTCCTTCAGATTGACCCTTCTACATAAGATATAATCCACCTGTGTGCATCTTCCTCCACTCTTGTACGTCACCCTATGCTCCTCCCTGTTGTTAAAATACGTATTCATCACAGCCATGTCCATCCTTTTCGCAAAATCCACTACCATCTGACCTTCTGCATTCATTTGCTTAACACCATACATACCCATCACTTCCTCATCCCCTCTGTTCCCTTCACCAATATGCCCACTGAAATCTGCTCCAATCACCAGTCTCTCACCCTTGAGTACAGTCATCACCACTTCATCCAACTCACTCCAACATTTTTCTTTCTCATCCATCGCACACCCAACTTGTGGAGCATATGCACTAACAACATTCATCATTACACCATCAATTTCCAGCTTCATAAACATCACTCTATCTGACACTCTTTTCACCTCCAAAACACTCTTAGCATACTGTTCCTTCAGGATAATGCCTATGCCATTTCTCCTCCCACCCACACCATGATAAAACAATTTGAAACCACCTCCGATACACCTAGCCTTGCTCCCCTTCCATCTGGTCTCTTGCACACACAATATACCAACCTTCCTTTGGTCCATCATATCATCTAACTCTCTCACTATACCAGTCATACTGCCAACATTCAAAGTTCTGACCCTCACTATCACAGTCCTAGCTTTTACCTGCCTTCGGGCATGCCATCTCCCTCTTCTCCTCATTTGCAGTGCATCAATGTGTTGCCCCCCCCACACACACCAAGCAGTAAAACCCCGGGGTCTCAGTATTTTTTCCACACATATATCATTCACACTATAAAGTGTAATATATAATGTTTTGTGCTCCCTCATGGACAGGGCCATTTGGGGCTGCTCACAACCTTGCTCTGTTAAACTCAAACATCCAGCTATGCTCAATAAGGGAACTTGTGTTTTTACACAGCAAGGCTTCTACACAACCTAGTGCTGTTATGCTACTGGCATCATACGAACCTATGAATCTATGTGCTTATGCAAGCCTCCCAACCTCTTGTCCCCCACATGGCCTGCTGATGTCATCTACTATAAGTTCACCTGCAGTCTTGTACAAATCAGACTTATACCATGGCACTTACATAAAGTACTGTAGGAGTTTTATTCTTACTGCAGTCAAGTGTGTGTGTGTGTGTGTGTGTGTGTGTGTGTGTGTGTGTGTGTGTGTGTGTGCGTGTGTAGCCAGAAGAACTAGTGTGTATCCTGCAGTTACTATCCCAATCCCATAAATTAACAGTGCTTTCATATTTGCACCTGCCCACAAATCAGTTTCAGGCAGGCCTCACAACTTCTCTCCAACACGCACTGCTGTTGTCATCCACTATAAGTTGACCTGCAGCCACATAAAAGTCAATATTATGTTCTGTAGTCTGTGCACTTAGGTAGGGGGTTCTGTTCTCACTGCAGTCAACTTTGTGTGTTTGTGTGTCTCTAATCAACAGAGAAGATGTGCTATCCTACAGTTCATAGGTTCATAGGTAGGTACTAGGCTATCTACCCAAGGGAATTTATAAGCCTAGCCAGAGTGTGTCGGGTTTCACCACCCCATTGATTAATTAACTGATCCTCTGTCAAGCAGAGTCATTGAAGTGATCCCAGGGTTGTATTTTCTGTTACCCATCCACTCGTCAAAGTTTCTCTTAAAGAGTGTTAGTGAGGGGCTTTGCCTAATGTAGTTTGGAATTTTGTTCCAAAGCATGGGGGGTATCTGTGACAGGAATCTATCCCTCCAGCATGTTCTATTTATTGTTGTGGTGAGGTTTACCTCATTAGAGTGCGTGGCTTGCAGTGACTTGGATTTCTTTAGGTGGAGCATGCCCATCAATTCTGAGTTGGACATGGCTTTGTAAGTAAGGCAGAGATAACCTCTGAGTAAGCGATATGCCACTGAGTACAGCCGGAGGTTTTTCAGTCGGGCTGCATAGGACATATGTTTGAGGCCAGTAATCCTCTTGGTGAGGAACTTTTGTGGTCTCTCCAGCTGTTGGAAGTGTCTTGTGAGGTACACCCCAAATGGGGCATTGTACTCTATGATGGGTCTGATGAGTGACGAGTAGAGGGGCAGTATAACCTCTTTATTTCTAGATGTGAACCCTTTAGTAATTAGATGGGCCACATAGAAGGATTTCCTAACTACTTTGGCAATATGATTGTCAAAGGAGAGATTACTATCTACCTGGGTCCCCAGATCTCTTATTACCTCTTCTGTATTAAGGGGGCTGCCACCTATATGGTAATTTGTGGGTGTTTTGTTTTTCCTAAACAGGATGACTATGCATTTTTTGGAATTTAACTTGAGGCTATGACTTTGACACCAGGTGTCTGTCTCAGTAAGGCCCTTTTGGAGGATGTCCATGTCAGCCAGAGAGTTAATTATGGCTCCCAGTTTGCAGTCATTGGTGAACCTGGTTAGCCAGAGTCATCCTGTATTTGCCTGTACTTCTGAGACGTATATGCTAAACAGTAGGGGTCCTAGGACTGAGCCTTGTGGGACACCACTTGTGACTGGTTTAGAGTTGGACCTGGAGCTCGCTATTCTTACCATGTGAGTTCTGTCTGTAAGTCAGTTGGCAACACATCTCATGACGTAGGGGTTTATGTTCAGGCTGGTAAGTTTTTCTGCAATACCCAAGTGAGGAATGGTGTTGAAAGCCTTGGCAAGGTCAAGGTAGGCTGTGTGAACAACCTTTTCCTCATCTATGACCTTGGTGACTGTCTTGAAGAAGTCAGTCAGGTTTAGTAGGCATGATCTGCCCTTAACAAAGCCAAACTGGGTCATGTCAAGTGTTTGCAGGTTCCCAATGTCTTTTTTAATGAATTCCATGATGATGCACACCATAGCCTTGCAGACCACGCTAGTCAGGCTTATGGGGCGATAGTTACCAGGGTCAGTTGTGGCCCCTCATTTGTGGAGTGGAATAACCATTGCTGTGCACCATTCTATCAGCATGTAGCCTATGCAGAGGTTGAGGTTGAGCAGTGTGTTTAGATGGGGGCGTTAGTTCGTTCTGTAGTTCATGCAAGATGCAGCCTGGGACACCATCTGATCCCATTGATGCTGTGTTTTTGGCTTTTGAAAGGGCTATTTTCACCTGTGCATCTGTGATTTCCAGGACGCTACACTTTTCCGGTATTGTTGTGGGCTCTTTTGGGGGTGAGAGGGAGTGAAGTTTACACTGAATCTATCGGCCAGGATGTTGGCAATATCAGTAGGTTCAGTATATTTTGTGCTATTTTGCACTAGTTCAGTGCATATCTGCGTGTTTCCACTTAGATTCTTAACATAGCTAAAGAAGGCTTTGTGGTTATCTTTTGAATCCTTGGCTACTTTTCTTTCAAAGTTAGCCTTGGATGATTTCATGAGGGACCTTAGTTTCTTACTGATACTGATCAGGGATGTCTTTCCTTCTTGAGATTTGCTTTTTTCTGAACTAGTTTCCTCCTTCTATTGTATAGCTTGTTTATGGCAGGGGTCCACCAGCCTGGTTTCCTTCTCTTAGAAGATTGAGTCTTGGTTTTGCTAGGGATGGCATGATCCATGCATCCTTGTAGATGCTCATAGAGTGCATTTGCAAAGGTTTCTGCATCTTGGGCAGCATTATCCTTTAGTGTGGGGGCTGTGAAACTTACCACCTCTGTCATAAGTAAGGTGAAGTTTGCTTTAGAAAAGTTTTTTACTGTGGTTTCTTTAGTTGGGGGTGGTGGTGGGGTGTGGACATCCAGAGTGATTAGTTTATGTTCTGTTCTAACCAGTGACGGGTTGACCTCCGGTGTGGAACACCTGTCGCCCATGTTTGTGTTGACCAGGTCCAATATGTTTTCACCTCTGGTAGGGGAGTTTATTAGCTGATCCAGGGCATTTGAGTTGATGAATTCCAGGAAGCGCTAGGCCTGGGAGTTTGTTCTCAAGTAGTTTTCCCAGTTAATGGTAGGGTAATTGAAATTGCCCAATATCAGGGTGTTTGGTAGGACCTTCATGTTTTCCAGTGTCTCCAGAAAGATGGGGTGGTGGTCCTGAGTCATGGAGAGTGATCTGTTGCAGGCCACAGTTTGCATTGCAGATTTGCCCGATGTTAGTTGCACATGGATGATCTCAGAGGTATCATGCTGCGCTACTAACCTGGAGGTGTAGGTATCCTTGATGAATATGGATACACCCCCTCCTGTTGTGTTTTGGTCCATGTTCTGTGGCCAAAATGTGTGGTATGAGTTGCAGCCCTGAAGTGCTGGGGTGCTCTCTGGAGCCTTGAACCAGGTTTCAGTTACTGCCCAGATGTCGATGTTCTCCATACTGAGGAGTGCTTCGAGTGTGTGCATTTTGAGATTTAAACTCCTGGCATTGAGTAGCATAATCCTCAGTTTTTGTTAATTGTGCTGTTTAAGGAGGTGGGTTTGACTTTTGAGCCTTGCCTAAAAAAGGCACTATGGGTGCAACAAAAGCCTTGGCCAGTATTTGAAAGCCTAGGGGGTGACAGGTGCAAGCCATCTCTTGTGAAGCAATGAGGCTTGTCGAGCATGTCATCCCAGGCTGAGAGACACTGGATCCCCTTGGAATGACACTAGAAGCTTAGCCAATTGTTAAAATTGACCATTTTGTCTTTATACTGAGGTATCATTCTTGGTGAGGGCAGGATGCTACTCAGGGTCAGGGTCATACAAGTTTGGGCTACATGATCAGAGAGCTCTACCATGTCTCTTTTCATGTAGTCCAGGGAGGTACATCTCAGGCCATTCACACCAACATGAACAATGACAGAGTCATATTTGTACTTGTTTTAGAGTGGCCTGAGTGCTTGCGTTATGTGGCAGATTCTGGCTCCCAACAGGCAGCTAACAGTAACCTACTGCTTGTCCAGCATAGTGAGTGGGATGTCAGTGTGCCTTACTATAGAGTCACCTATTACTAGTGTGTTAGGTATGTTATTTCGCCTTAAGGGCTGTGATTGTGTGGCACACTGATCTTGTGTTTTATGTGTTGTCTGGTTTGTGAAGGGAGGTGCAGGTTGTTTGGGTGTCTGCTCTGGAGGTCTCTGATGCTTTTGCAGGTTTTTATTTAGAGCCCCTGAGTATGATTTTGTGTATTTATGTGTATTTTTTGCCAGTGCTGGTTTAGTAGGTCTATGTCTGGCTGAAGGTGTGGTGCAAGTGTTAACCTTCTCCTCCTGGCTGTGTATTCCAGTCTTGGGTGGAGAAAGCTTGGCTGCATAATTGCATATATTAGTATTTTGTGGTAGGACAAAAGGATTGTCTGTGTACATGAGGCAGTTGCAACATTGCCTCAGGATACCCAGATTCACCAGCTGGACTGGAGAGTACACCTGAAATTGCCCTTTGGTCATGCCTGAATAGTAGGGTGAGCTGCTTAGTCGCTTGGTTGGTGAGGGGTGAATAAAGAGCCTTGCCCTGCTGGACAATCAAGTGTCAGGGTATATTAGTGCTTGCTATTAGGTCTGAGCAAGTGCTGGGCTGTAGGATGCTTTTTGAGTGCTTAGGTTGAGAGTTAGACTAGTTTCAAGGGAAAAACTGAAGAAGAGACTTAGTGGAGCCGGGAATAATTTTTAATTTTTTACTTCTCCAATGACATGGCATGGCTTGTCAGTATTTTGATAGTTGCACAAGCCTACACATCCATTTCATGCAGCCCACACAACCTCTTTTCTTCCACATGGCCTGCTGATATCATCCACTATACATTGACATGTAGCCATGTAAAAATACGACTTGTGCTGTGGCACTTGCGTAAAGTACTGTGTTCTGTAGTCTGCCTACTTAGGTAGGTAGTGGTTCTTTTCTCACTGTAGTCAACTCTGTGTGTATGTGTGTGTGAGCTGTTACTTGACATTACAGAGAGCATTATGCACCAGCATGTGGGACACTGTTATTATCCTATGATCAACAGACAATGCTGGTGTCATCGGCTATATCAGATTATTGCATATGCAGTCTTTCCACCAGGACATATTCAGACACTGCCCTGGAGGCCAGGCAGATGTCTGCTCTTCCGATACCAGACAGATTACAGTGACATGTCTTTTAATCTACCTTTAAAATTTAAAATTAGCGTAAGGTCCTGAAGCTTAAAAGACTATTCACACAAACCATTCGATACTAGTGAATTATTCAATGTGCCTTAGAGCCAACAGTTCCTTTTGACCTTCTATCATAGTAAAACAAGGCCTTGTGACCACTAATTATAGACGTTTTACTACGATAGAAGGTCATAAGGAACTGTCGGCTCTAAGGCACATTGAATAATTTACTAGTACCGAATGGTTTGTGTGAATAGTCATCTAAGCTTCAGGACCTTACGCTAATTTTACAGAAGTTTTATAAAGGTAGAAAGCCTTTTTATTCCAACAAAACATTTTGAAAGTGTTCTTGAAAGTTTTCTTGGATTACACATGGTTTTTATACCTCCAAATAACATTTTCTTTTAGTTTTTAAACAAGTTTTATTGGAGTCATATTTCCAAACCAGTGGGAAGGCTGCAAATAATATATATATATATATATATATATATATATATATATTCTAGCCGTGGGGTAGCGGCTTGATTTAAATATTACGTAATCTTGTGGAAATAGTCAACAAGTTATAAAGCATTCATATAGACTCCATGCTGTTTTTTCCTGTGGATTTCAAATGTTGTGGAGTACAGAGACAGAAAGTCTACACAGACAGAATGCTGGGAGCTGCTGCTGCTTTAATCCATTTGTATGTGCTAGAGGCTGCAGGCAATGCTGCTTCTGCCAATAGGCCTAGGTTGGGATGGAGAAGAGTTTTCATGCCACACTTAACTTATTACAACATACATGGACATTGTAGAGTACTACAGGGTGGACAGAGACACACTACAGGAACTCTGCAACCTCTGCCAGCCTCAACTCAGAGACAGAGTCTTTATCTCCCCGTGTATTGGCTGTGGACTGCTTGCATCACAGTCAGCCCTGAACTAACATTGTGGCAACTGCTGCTTTTACAAGGTAAGTCCTGAACATGTACTATATTGTGTAATAATATTGTGGCATGTCCTTGTATTTCATCACTTGGTACAGTAAGCATGTAAGAGGTGGGAGATTTGTACAGAAATTAATGTAACACGTGACAGCAGAGTTATTTGACTTTATATATGTCCATTATCAAGTAGCAGGCCTCAGGCATCAAAGACTCACACATTCATACTTCTCAAAAGTACTGTTGATCACTGCATGCCCTGAGTTTAGCACCATGCATTTGTAATGGAAAATAATTACAGAGAGAAGTTAGAAAGTAATGAGACACATGGCAGTTACTGACTTCACAACCCTCATAAGATCAAACAAGCAGGATGCAAAACAAGGAGACTAACAAGAGCAACATATCCTTGTTTGTGCCATAACAGTAGCTCAGTTTGATCCCGCACCCCTTTGAAAGAACAGTGTACCCTTGCATGTGCCATAACAGGAACTCATATTTGCTCCCCCAAAAGAGCAGTTTATGCTTGTTTGTGCCATCCAACCTGCCCTTCTTTGATGGGAACTTCATATCATAAATATCCTCACACATTTTATGGTAAATGATATAGACTGACTTACACACTGCATGTCTCTGAGTACTGGTCAGATACCTGATGAATGACCAAGGAACACAGAAAAGTGAGACAGAGCTGTATATTTGCAAGCAATATTCATAACCGGTGTGTGATAATTAAGTGCAGTACATCCAACTATATTAAATATAATAAATGTACAAATAACAGTTTATGCCTTGATATCAGTGTACATTCAGTTGCACTTGGTTGTGTGAGGAATTACTTCATTTGTTTGCTGCAAAGCTGTTTGTGTGGCAAAGATGGATAAGGCACCCATCCTGTTTTCTGAAGCTGCATTAAAGTGAGAGTTGAAATCCATACCTATGTAGACATATTTTGTGTGTACTAACATTTTCTACTGTGTATGTCATATATTGAATTAATTCATTTCATTTATTTCTCAGTTGTTTTTTTTTTTTGGGGGGGGGGTCCACTGTTTGTGAGATGTACTGCTTAGCACAAATGGGTTTGGCTATGCTCATCTGGGTTGCACGTAAATGGCAGTGCACAGACTGGACAAATGGGCCACACAGGTAGCAGACAGGACCTAGACAGCTGCAAATGTTAACTGGATGCATTCAATTAATACTATTGGTCATCGAGCAGACATGTTGCCTGCCAGTGTCCACCCATGAGTACCATGTTTGAGTGCTGGTAAATGATGCGCAACATTTTCAAATGTTGCAATACCAAAAAGTAAATCAATAAGCCCAATACCTGCAATTGGTGGGAAGACATTCTACAGTGATCTTGATCTGTGGTAAGCATGACAGGCACTCATGGAGAGATTTTGCAATTCCATGCTCAAAGATAGGGTTTTCAGGAGTCCAAGGTGTTTGTTGGACTCCTCGTGAATGAACATGGGCCCAGGCTATTGCAGAGGGATTATTGTGGCTTAGATTACAAATCAGAGGCAAGGAATAGTCTTGTCCAAGCTTTGACCAGTGCTACCAATATCCCCTGCACTGGTGAGCAATGTAGGAAGCACTACAGAGACCTCCAGATGAGGATGAGGGATACCCTTGAATATTGGATCAAGGAATGTAGAACTGGGGCACCCCACAGATGTGTAAGTATCACTTACAAAGACTACTTCTAAGAGTTAAAAGCTAGATATAGTCAGGATTGGTATTCATAATGGTATTCTGTTCTGTTTTTTCCGCAGCCATCACAGACAAAGAAATGAATGCTCAAACCCATGTTGCTAGATTGGCATTGATGTGAGAAACATGTGGTATGTATGCATCTGAACAGTACTGTTATTGCAGCATTAAAAGAAAATACACCTTTTTTGTTTAATTATACAATTGTATCAAACTGAGCAGGCATCCCTCAACTGTAACAGGCAAGTATGCATACATTAGTCTGTAGGCCAAAACAACAGTTCAGTATTAGTGAGTTGTCAGAGGTTGTGGGTTCAAAAACCACTCTTCCCAGATATACAATACTGTTAGGTTTTCATCAGTATTGCAATGTAACGTCAGACCTCTAAAGCAGTGACACCAATGACCTGCTGTATACTGTAATCAGTAAAACTGGAACATCCATATTTGCAATATATGCACACATTAAGGATTGCTTGCTGGAATCTGTAGTATAGTGTGCATCTGTTATGAACTGAGTAGTCTTAATAGCAAAAAAGATATTTGTTAGGAGTTGGTAGTCTTAAAAGTAAAGGTAACAGAATAGAGTCAAATAATTGGATCAATGCATTGTATGTCACATATGAAGTTTCTAATGTTCTTCATCATTTTCCTCTCACACCAACCCTTATCCTCTCTCTCTTTTTTTGGTTGTTTTAATTTTTTATTTTTTGTTTTTTCCCACAGCACAGCATTGTAGGTCTGCCCCACAGGATCCACCTGCCCCCAACTCCACTGATATGGCACCAAGGCCCAGCACATTTGGGAGTCAACCTGGTAGCACCCACTCTGCTACCCCTGCACTACCTGGCCCCCTCAGGTAGTTCTGTCCCACAGGATAGGCCACTGGTTCCCTCCAGGAGCAATGGCAGAGGTGGTGATTTTATCACCTGTGATGGAGTTTCAAGGTTGGTGCATAGGACTGTGTGCCACACAGCTGGTGCATGCTTACACTGGATGGAGACACTACTCTCCATCACTGTACTGAATAACATGAGGAGACACAGACATCAGACATGGAGGTGACAGTAATGACAGTCCAGTAGGTGACGATTCGATTCTCACTGTCACCCAGCTTGACTTCCCTGGATTTGTGATGTCCCCACCCTCACTCTAACCATAGTGCCCACCCTCACTCTAACCATAGTGTTCACCTACCTTTTGTGTTCTTCACTGCCCCTGTGTCTTGTCTTGTATGTCCTGCCTCTCTGCCATTGCTTCCTCACCTACCCAATCTACCATGTCCCAGGCATACCTACATCACTTCACCAACATTCTTCACTCTTAAAAAAAAAAATAGTTGTCCCATACATAGTTCTCTATTTCACATGTGTCATTGACACACTTAATTAAGAAAAAAAGGAGGTCATTGTGCCACTGTACTCATCACTCATTAGAACCATTATAGAATACAATGCCCTGTTTGGTATGTACCTCTCAAGACATCTGCAGCAACTGGAAAAAACACAGAAATACCTCACTAAAAGAATCACAGGCCTAATGCAGATGCCCTATGCTGACCACCTTAAAAAAACTTTAAAGAAATCCCAATCCTTCAGAGCCACATGCTCCAGGGATCTAAACCTTGTCATCACAATAAACAAAACATGCTGGAGGGATAGGTTCCTGACCCAGAGACTCCCCAGACTCTGGAATAGACTGCCCTGACATGTCAAGCAGAGTGCCTCTTTGGCCCTCTTCAAAAGGAACCTTGGCAGTTGGATGGGAGAAAGGAAATTCACCCTAGGGATCACGTCAGTCATCCTGCTAGACAGGGGTCCAGGGAAGTAAATAGTGTGGGAAAAAATAACCAGAAAATTGTTATGGCTAGGCTTGTATAGGCCCTAGGGCCAATAGCCTAGTATCAACCTATGAACCTATACAACATGATTGTGTTGTGGTCACCTCTCTCTCTGGGGTTGACTCTGCAAATTCAGCTAATATTCAGCACATCTGAGTATTTTTTACTGTTGAAGAAATGGATAGCTATGGTTCTTTCCTACATCCCTCCTGTACATTCCTGCCCTCCTTTCACTTTGTTCGTAACCCTGCTTGCTTCCCATTTCACCACTTTCCTATCTTTCCGATTTCTTTCCTTTAAAGCATAATTGTGGGATGGTGTGCATCATATACTAATGCATGGCTATGTCAAAAAGCAGTTATAAATGTTATATAGAGCCATATTGGAAGCCAGTACCATCTAGCCTAAGCAAGTATGTATTCCTCCATTCTTTTAATTTCTCCAAATGTTTTGGGTTTCTAATAACATGATGGGAATGGACCCCATTCCTAAGTCAAACTATGATTAAAGTTCATGAAATTAGTACTGTTTCACTCTTTGATGTCAGCCAAAAGTGCTCTTAGCAGCACCCGCAGTGTGCCCAGTAATGACTCCTTCTGTAAATATGATTGTAGACTCTTTTTTTATAAGACCTATTGCTCCTACTAGCATTGGAACTGTTTGGGTATCTTTCTTCACATTGCTCTCATTTCTGCCTGCAAATCCTGATATTTTATTACTTTGTGTCTCTCTGTATGCAAAACGCTGTAGTCACTGGGTGTGGTGATTTCAATGAACAATGCTACTTTTTTCTTCTTTACTTAGACCACTATAAAAGGTTTTCCTAGCATCTATCTTTTGAATTGTTGGTAATGGATGAATCCATGTGATGTAGACTTCTTCATTTTCTATGATACTTTGTGGCTCATGTTTCCAGTGTTTTTCAGCCACTTCAGTGCCATAATCTTTGCACAATACCCAGTGCAGCAGTCTTGCCACATTATTATGCCTTTCAGTATACAGTCCTTCTGACATTAGTATTTCACAACTAGCAACGAGGTGTGCAACTGTTTCCAATTTGGTTTTACAAAACCTACATTTCTCTGTTTCACCCACATGTTCAATGGACTTTGTAAACCAACGTGTACACAGCCCACTGTCTTGGGCTGCCAATATTAACCTTTCATCACTTGGTTTGAACTGGCCTCTCTTTAATCATTCCTGTGTTTGTTCCTGATCAACAGGAGGTTCTTCCAGAAGTTTTCTGTACTTGCAACTATAATTATGCTTTTTTCCACATTTCTTGCCTTCTCATCTGATCCTTTACCTTATATCCTTTCTTTTGTTTTTTTTTTTTGGCACATTCAGTTGCTGCCTGATTTTTATCTACTTCTGGTTTGATTTCCATTCCTGCTTGACACCAATAAGCTTCTGCTAGATTAAGCAAAGAAGTCATCTTAGATTTATTCTCCTCATGTTTCAAAATGTTCACTATGTTTGGGTCTTGCATGGTCAGCAGATATGTGAGGAGTCCCACAATTGCAAATCTATACATATAATCAATTTCAAGGATGCCCATCCCTCCTTCAGAACGGGGAACATATAATCTTGGTATGCAGTAATTTTTATAAATCATTTGGCGAGCATGAAGCATTCTTCTTGTTTTCCTATCTAATCTTTCCAACAAATTTTGGGGCCAGTCAATCACTCCAAAACTGTATGTAAGGACAGGAAGAGTGAATTGGTTTATAGCTTGGATTTTGTTCCTAGATGTCAATGCTATTTTCAGGATTAATTTAAGTCTTCTGAAGTATTTCTTAGCAAGTTTTATTCACATTTGTTCGTATTTTATTGTTGATCCTTCTTCAGTTCTCAAATATTTATACATTCCTTGCTCAAGTTATTTTATATCACATTCTTTTCCCAAACAGATGTTTTCCTGGTGTTGCAGTTTTCCTGCTTTAAAGGTTGCTTTTGCGTATTTATCAAGACCAAATGACATTCTTATATCATCTGAAAAAGTTTTGACAACTTGCAGTTGTGCTTTCAGTTCCTCAGCTGATGAGCTATGCAGTTTTAAATCATCGACAAAGAGAAGATGAGAAGTATTTGCACTTTGTTGTTTTCTAGGAGCCAGATTATAGTCATGGCCTAAGCTGTTGAGTAAACAGTTTAATGGATTAAGGGCAAGGCAGAATAGTGATGGTAACAGAGTCACCCTGGAATATCCCCCTTTGAATTTTATCCCTAGGATAACAATTTGTCCTTTATCATGGCTTAATTGCAAAGTGGTCTGCCACTGTTTCATGGTCACTGTAATGTAGTTGATCAGTGTGTGGTGTATCTTATACATTTTTAAGAACTATTTTATCCATGAATGAGGGATACTATCAAATGCATTTTTGTAGTCAATCCATGCCATACTTAGATTCTTCCCCTTTTTTACAGTTCTTCACTATGACTTTATTTAACAACAAATACTCCTTTGTTCCATATGACTTTCTTTTACTGCCTTTTGTTCTACTGCCATAATTGAGTTTTCTTCTAAATAACTATAAACTCTGTCAGCATCAGTTCCTGTGTATAGTTTATACATTGTCTTAAGGCAGGTTATTGGTCTATAATTTTTAGGATAGCTTGCAGGTTCACTCTTAAGTAAGAGTATTGTTTTTCCTGTTGTTAGACAGGTGGGTGTCTGTTCTGGCTGCCCATATAAATAGTTCTTACTCATGGCTAAATATTCGTGCAAAGATGTTAAATACTTTTAACCAGAATTTGGTACTGCATCTGGGTCTGGAGTTTTCCAGTTAGAGGCTTTTCTTAACTTTGTTTCAATTTCTCTTGCTTTTACTTCATCCCATTTCATATCATGTATCTTTAAACCTCTTATTCTTTCTTTTATTTCTTTTAATCATTTAGCATCTTTGTTATGTTCTACAGGATCTTCATAGATACGTCTCCAAAATGTATCTATTTCTTCTTTTTTGGCAGTCTTTCAATTCCTTTTACCTTGTTTCCCAATTCTCTATAAAACCTTTTTGGGTCATTAATAAATTGCTTATTTTGCACTTTTCCTTTATATTTATCTTCGTATCTTCTAAATTTTTCCACCTGTGCTGAAATTTTTACTTTGTTATTTGCAATAGTGCATGATAGATCCTGGTCTGTTCTAATACTGTGCATTGCTTTTATCACATCTATCTTTCTTAGTATTTTTGTTGATCTATTCCCTCTTCTATAGTCATTTAACAGTGGCACTTCTTGTTTTAATTACTTTATAATTTTCTCTATTCAATATTTCCATGATGGTATTCGATTTCTCCCCTTCCTTCCCCTCACTACCCTGTGTTCTTGTGGTAGAACGTTATCAGTTATTAATTTAGCTGCAGAGTAATATATCCTGTTTACTTCTGTTATATCACATGAATCTCTATGAACAGTCCTAATTACTGTGTTCATTTGTTTTTTCAGACTTCTGACCTTTTGTGTTTTATTACCATTCTACAGTCTATTTCTTTCATTGATCTTGATAATAGCTGTCCATGTCTATTAAATCAAGCAATTCTTCTCTTAGCTCATTTTCTTCCAAACTGAAGGCACATTTCTTGTTTTCCAATTCCTGCGGGCATTCTATAGAAGGTTCTATAGCATCTTCCTGTGACACATTCTCATCAATTTCATCCTGTGCTGTCTGTTGCTGTATCATATGGGAACTCACTGGACTATCACTCCTCAACATTAACTGCATCTGAGTTTCCATAGTTTCCTGTTCCTTCCCTTACTGTCTAGCTTCAAGTGAATGTTTATACTGGTTTCCTGTGGAAGGCTCCAATTTATCTTCATATGGCACCTGACCAATTGCTTCCTGTTCCACTGGTCCCCCCTTACTTTGGATATCCATTACTGTAGCCTGTTGTGGTGCTTTCTGAGTTAGATTTTCTACACTAAATCCTTCACTTTGCAGGTACTCCATAACCTCAGTTTCTGTTTCTATAACTTCTGCATTACTAATCTCATTTTCTACTTTTTCTCTTTGTCTTCTTATTTTTTTGTATTGCAACGTTTTCCATGTCCAGATTCTTTTGCCTGTATTTCTCTTCAAATATCTTTGGTGCTGCTATTTTTGTTTGGTTAGTTTTGCTTTCTCCTTTGCATAAATATTACACCACATTAAATCTGTTTTTCTTTCCCATGTCCATATTTCTTCTTCAGATGTTTCCTGATCTTCCTGTTTTTCCCTGCTTTGGGGACTCACTCCATCCTGCTGTGATGTAACCTGTGTTAGACCTTCTACATCAAATCCATCACTTCACAGGCACTCCTTAACTTCATCTTCTATTTTTTTTAACTTCTAGTCTACTGATCTTCTTTTCTATATTCCATCTTTGTGATATTGTTTTTTTATTGTGAAATTTTACATATCTGGATGCCTTTGCCTGTATACCTCTTCAAATATCTTTGGGGCTGCCTTCTTTACATTGATTAATTTGACTTTCTCCTTTGCATACATATTGCACCATATCAAATCTCTCGTTCTTTCCCATGTCCATATTTCTTTTTTATACTTTTCAAATATCTCTTGGGTTTTGTTGGTTATAATTTCACACTTCCTTAGATGCTTCTTTTTCCAAACAGATCAAGGTTTCTTCATCTATATACTGTTTTTCACAAATCTGTTGTATTAATAAACACACATTTTCATTTGAAGCTTCTGACGGTTTTTCTTGTGGAAGTATTTTTCTTTCCTCTAATTTCTCTCTTAATCATTTTGTATATCTTGTGTCTGGAAATTCTGGGCTTTTTGCATAATAGTAACAATACATCATTTTTTTCTTATCCTCAACAGTCCACTTTATCATGTTTATGGCCCTTCTTTGGCCTATCAGTTTTTGTGATTTTTGTGGACTGCTATTTCCTTCTACAACAAGGGGGCCATCCTCCCCCTGGGCCTGGCCCCATTATAGGAATGTTTCCATATTTTGAGGATTTTACACTGTCATCTTTTCCAGTCCTAGCACCAGTGCACCTACCAGGATTGGGCACTTTTTTATCCTGGGTCTTGTGCACCCAGCTATCTTTTTTAGTTTTTGACCTACTTCTATCTATGATATATGCTATGTGAATAAGTCTATATCAGAGTCGCCTTGGTGAGATTTTGTGAAAAACAGGATCCACCTCACGAAGGTACTCACCAAGACTTGAGGATGAATTCAGTTTCAGCACTACTATTCTCCTTTGCTTGTTGACTTTTCCTCTCTTCATTGGGATCCCCATTCATACTCCACTGACTGCACGAACACATGCTGCCATAGAGTCAGTAGACTCTCACACTTTAAGATTTAGATTTACACATAAAGTGTTCGAAACTGTTACACACACCTGGATTCAAACCCAGTATCATCTGACCACAAAAATGATTAGATCAATGCATTAACAGATGGTGCTGCTAACTTAGTTGAGTAGCAGGTGTATTTTAGAGACTGAATAGCAAATGGCAGACAACTGCTGTTGCATAAACCTACTACTTAACTGACTCTCTGATTCCAGGTATTAATTCACATAATGCAGTGATACATTCCTTTTTGGAGCCAGATGGTACTGACTCCAAATACAGCAGTAGCCAATACATTGAACTACTTTTGAATTAGTGTTGCTTAGCAGTGATGTGTGAAATAAGTATTGCGCAATAATACTTTAGAAAACGTGGATTACACAATGGTGCTTCATAAAAAATTAATAGGGAAAATACAACATTGGTGATATGGGGAGCAAGCACAGGGGGGTACAAAATGAAATCCTTGCCAAACTGTGACAGTTACTATTGAGTGTATAAAATACATCTGCTACTTAACTGACTCTGTAGTAGCACACGTTAATGCATTGTTGTTGTTGGAGGCAGATGTTACTGGGTTTGAATACAGGTGTAAGTAATAATTTTACAAGTGTGTATGATATTTTTGAATACATTTACTTATATTGCTGCCATTCACTGTTGCTTCATGTTGATGAGTGATGTGCACCATCACGCAAGTATGCTTTAAAGAAAAGAAATGGAGAAGACAAGTGGTGAAATGGGGAGCAAGCAGGGGGGCAAACAAAGTGAAAGGAGGGTAGGAATGTGCAAGAGGGACGTAGGAAAGAACCATAGCTATCCATTTCTTCAACAGTAAAAAATGATTGTATATGCAAAATGTTAGTTGAATTTGGACTGTCACCTCCAGAGTGAGGGGTAACCACAACACAATCATGTTGTGTAGCCAACTGGACTGAACCAAGGGTGTCAAGAAGACATGTGCAAAATGGAGATGTATGTATGGGATAATTTGTTTTTTTTTTTTGGGAAAGGTGCCCTTTTTTTTGCAGAGAGTGAGGAATGTTGGGGAAGAGACATAGGTATGTCCGAGTCAGGTAAGTTGGGTAGGCAAGAAAGCAATGGCAGAGAGACAGACAGGACATAAAAGACAAGACACAGGAATGGTGATGGACACAAAAGGTGGGTAAACACCATGGTTGGGGAGGGGGTGGGAGAATCAAGGTACCATGCACGTCAAGCTGAGTGACAGTGAGAATCAAGTCCTGACCCACTGGACTGTCATCACTGTCACCTCACTGTCCAGCAGGCTTCAATGCCCAATTTCTGCATCTCCTTTGGGTATTTTGAATCATGATAGAGAGCAGGTGCTCCATCCAGCATAGGAGTTCACCCACAGTGTAGCGCACAACCCTGCACACCATCCCTGGCAGTTCTTCTTGGGTGATAAAGTCACTACCACTCTGCTCCTGGAGGGAGCCACAGGAATATCTTGCAGGGCAGAACTACCTGAGGGGCCAGGTAGTGCTGGGGTAAGAGAGATGGTGCTGCCAGATCATTCACCAGACATGCTGGACAACTATGCTATAGCCAGTGGAGTGGGGGCAGGAAGATCTTGTGGGACAGGCCTACCCCGCTGTGCTCTGAGGGAAAAAAAAACATAGAAGATAAGGGTTGGGTTGAGCAAAAAATGGGAGAACATTAGTAACTTCATATGTTTCATGCAAAGCATTGATACAATTGTTTGACTCTTTTCTGTTACCTTTACTTTTAACACTACAAACTCCTAACAAATTTCTTCATTACTTTTAAGACTACCCAGTTCATAACAGATGCACACTAAAGTACAGACTGCAGTCAGTAAACCTTGATGTGTGCATATATTGCACATATGTGTGTTCAAACTATACCGATTACAGTTTACTACAGGCCATTTGTGCCACTGGTATAGAGGTCTGAAGTTACATTGCAATAATGATGAAAACCTAACATTATTGTATATTTGGGAAATGTGTTGGTTGAACCCACAACTGCTGGCTACTCTCTAATACTGTGCTGTTATTTTGTCCTACAGACTACTGCATGCATACTTTCATTTTACAGTTTAGAAATGCATGCTCACTGTTATTTCAGAATATGGAACTGTTGCTTTGTGTTACAGAATAAGGCATGCATACTTTCTTTTACGGTTGAAATGTACATGATCAATTTGATACAACTGTATTAAATACCAACTAAAATGCCCTTAACTATTAATGCTACAATAACAGTACTGCTCTGATGCTTACATACCACATGCTTCTCTCATTCTTGACAATTGCACGGTATGGGATCTCACATTCAGTGCTCACTCTGTGGCAGCTGTGGATAAAACAGAACAGAACAGAATACCATTATAAATACCAATCTTGACTATATTCAGCTTTTACCTCTTACAGTTAGTCAGTGTAATTGACACTTACAAATCTGTGGGGTGTCCCCCATATTAAATTCTATGATCCAGTGGTCAAGAGTATGATGTCCGGTTAATATCCCACTTGACTGCCACCAATAATGTAACAGCTGATTAATATCCGATCGGACTGTCACCAGTATGTGACATCCCCCACTTAAAACCCGGGTCAGTAATTAAGGATCAATCCTCACCTCTGACTCCAGTGTGGGAGCATCACAGAAAACAACAGAGCACACAAGAATACAATTCCACAACTTCCCTTAAGAGCACAACAGGAACACTCTCTATTTCCTGGGACTTGGATCTATACATCTGCCCACCTGAAATGTAATCCCTTATCATACACTTAAGAGCAATGTTTTCCAGTTTAAGACCTCTGACTCACACTCAAAATGAATTTAAATGTCATACACACTATCACTTATGGGAAGCCTGACACATATTTCCAGCTGTGTCCCCTCCCCAATACAAATGGTAAATGCTGCCACCAGTGCCAGACAGGTCTACAGGGTAATCAATTATTAAAAATTAAATATCAAAATAAATGATGGCTATGACCAGAAACAGCCAAGCATTCAAGGTAACCTGGGGAGTATCAAACAGGTATAAACACATTCTAATCTCTAAAGAACACACTGATTGTCCAGCCACAATATAAAGTAATGAAAAACATTTAATAATAAGTAAAATGATTACAAGAATGTAAATCAATAATTCTCAATAAACACCAGAATTCAGTCACCAGAAATGTGAAATCAAACTGCAGGATAGAAGTCCATCATTTTAGATAAACTCTATCTAGATAGCTACACTTTCCAAATCTGACTAGAGAATACTGTTCCCGATCTAATCTAAAATATAACAGCAAGGCAAAGGTAAGCTTACATTTTTTGGTGAGTCTTTTTTTGAGTATCTACTGCACAGCACCATAACTGACTGGAACTCTTAACTTAATGCAAATCAGCAATCTCTTTTATAGTCCAGATTAACAGTCTCAACTGTCATATTTAAAAAATATATATGTTTGAAAAAGTTATTTTTCCTGTCAATCATATGTTCAAATAATCCCATAGCAACCAGGAAAATTATAATGGTATTACCTACTCATCAGCTGATTATCCACAGGCATTTTGTACTTTAGAATCTCCCTCAAAAACACGTGCAGTTAGAAATGTATCAAAACACTGACAGATTATTTAAACATTTTGTATAAACAGGGGAAATACTCAACATTTAAAACATGTGTTTACAGTTTCACAACTAGACTTGCTGGCATATAATACAAGTTAATCTGAGAATATACCGAAATATCCTGCCAGACATGCTAACACAGACGCTAGTGTTTTCAGTTTCTTCACCCCCCCCCCCCCATGACTCAAGCATGATTTTCAAGTGACCATTTTAATCTGACACTTGAGAAAAATGGCTCTACCTGGGAATATTAACACACTCCTCTCCTGGATAATCCATCCACATTGACATTATTAACCTCATTATGATGTTGTATGGTCATATCATATACTTGCAATCATAGACTCCACCTCAGTAACATGGCATTTTGCTTATCAGCCCTATTAAACCATTTTAAAGGGTTATGATCGGTGAGTACAGTGAATTTTCTCCCATAAAGATAGGGCTGCAGCTTTTGCAATGCCTACACTATGGCCAACTACTCTTTCCCCACGGCTGCATAACACTCTTCTCTAGGTTAGAGTCTACAGCTCAGATAAACCACTGGGTGCTGGTCTCCTTCTGCAGAAACTTGGCTAAATACAGCTCTCACCCCATAATTTGATGCATCTATGTGTACTATAAATTCTTTATTGTAATCTGGGCTGGCTAACACAGGGGGTCCTCCCAAAATCTTGTTTAGTTTTTGGAATGCCTGTTCACAATCTGTGGTCCACACTACCTTGTCCAGTTTATTCTTCCTAGTTAGGTTAGTAAGAGGTGCAGCTATGGTACTGTAATTGGGCACAAATTTCCCATAGTACCTCACTGTCCCTAGAAATGCTCTTACTTGTTTCTTAGTGACAGGAACTGGCCACTCTTGAATAGTTTCCACCTTGACAGGTTCTGAGCTAATTTTACCACTTCTCACTCTGTGTCCTAAGTAAGTGACCTCTGTCATACCCACTTGACATTTACTGGGTTTAATGGTTAATCCTGCCCTACTTAATCTATCCAAGATCTCCCTAACATGTTGGAGATATTCCTGCCAGGAATGGCTGTAAATAGCAATGTAATCTAAAGGGCCCATCACCCTATGCCTGTATAACAACTCAAAGGGTGAAAAGCCTGTAGATTCCTGTCATACTTCACTGGATGCAAATAATAGATGGGGCAAATACTTATCTTGCTCTGGTTTAAACTGATCTTCAAATGTCTGTAGCATATTCTTCAATGTAGAGTTTAACCTCTCCTCAATACAATTAGTCTAAGGATGGTAGAGGCTGGTATGTAGATGTTTCACTGCACAATGCTTCCACAGACAAGTCACTAGGTCTGACATGAAGTTGGCACTTTAGTCTGCCAGTATTTCCAGTGGAAAATGTACTCTGCTGAAGATTTCTAGCAAAGCATTTTCCACCTTTTCTGCCTCAGTAGATGACAGAGCCACCACCCCAGGATATCTGGTAGTATAGTTTACTACCACCAATATGTATTTCTGTCCTGTAGAACTTGGAGTACTCAGGGGTCCCACAATATCCAGGGCTATTCTTTAAAATGGCTCTTCAATGACAGGCAAAGGCATTAACAGAGCCTTAGCCTTGTTTCCTGCTTTACCAACATTCCAGGCCAATGGAAAGGTTGCTTAATACCTCTCTTAGTGCATCTTATGCCCATATGACCTGAGAAAAGAATGTCATGTGCTATAGCTAAGAGTGGCAGATGGCAAGCTCTAGGCACTGTCAACTGCCATATTACTTTACCTTTTACCCCACCTCTAGAAGTCTACTCTCTGTACAACAAACCATTGTTCCAGTATACAGACTCCCCTCTTCTTGAGCCTCAGGTGCCTCCTTAGCCAAGTCTACCTTCCTGACCTTCCCTAGCTACACTTCCACAGGAAGCCTAGTCATTTCCGACAGCTGCTCCTCTCTGTCACTCTGGGTGCCACCACTCTCCTCCATCCTCACAGTTACCATGTCTAAGGGAACATCAGTAACCACCAGCAGCTGTGGCTCACATTTAGATTTACTGCTACCAGATAGCACCTTCTCTGAAACAGCCACCACGCCAGTCCCAGCTTCAGGTATGAGATCTTTCTGGGTCTCTTCTAGACTACCTGACCTACATGCCTTTCTAATCCTGACTGCATGTCACTGCATGTACACAGGGTACTTCATCATCAAAGGCATTCCCTATCAGAACATCTGCAGGAATATCCTCAAATACACCTACTTGCTTGCTTCCTCTTCCCTCCTCCCAGTTAAGATGAACCCTATCAAAGGTATTTGGAATGGGGTCCCAACCAACGCTCTGACCAGAGTGGACTGCCCATGCAATTATTGCTCTTCTGTAACCACTGCAGGCCTCACAATGGTTATATGAGAAGCTGTGTCCCTCTTAGCAGTTACCTGTTTGCCATCTACTAAGATAGGATATAAATTTTGGTGATAATTTGACATCCCAGCTGTTTCTAAACAACTTACCACTGGCAGTTTGTCATACACACTTACTGGCTCCCTCACCTTCTGTTTCTCATCTTGGCTTGATGGACATTTGGCTGCTATGTGTCTCCTCTGGTAACACTTGAAACATCTAATCCCTAACCATGCACTTGGATTAGTAATTTCCCTCATCACTAGTATACTCTGTTGGAGTGGTTTAGACTGCCTCCCATGGGTTCCCTTTTGTCCATGTGCATCACTGGGTATCCCTTTCTTATGCAGTGGTGCTCTGCTTACCAAGTCAAGATCCCCATTTCTCCCTAACTCCTCTGCAGAGTTATAGTCACCGTCTGCTAACTAGACTCTCATGGTATCAGGCAACGTACTGAGGGCTTGTTCCTTCATCAAAAGGTCTGCTAGTCCCTCAAAAGTGGTGACCTGACACCCACTCTCCCATCTGTGAAAGTAAGTAATTAAGTCAGCAATATAGTCATGTAAGCATTCAACTGCCTTGCGTTTATGTTCATGAAACTTTTTTCTATATGCCTCAAGTGTAAGTTTGAAGCAGTTTGTCATAATTCAAACAATCTACATCATTCAACTTTGCTGCAGCCTGAACAGATTTACCATGGCATAAGGGAGTCAGCAGCCAAACCCAGAACTCACTGTCTACATCATATTGTCTACACACCCTCTCAAAAATTTGAATACAACTATTAAAGTCATCCCCATCCCTGTACTGAGGAAAAAGTTTATTGACATTTGCAGCTTCTGGGGTCTGGATATTCCCTTCCCCATTACCTCCATGACCCTCTTGAAAGGTTAAAGCTCCACTTCATGCTGGCACTGTCTTTCATTGTCGTTGGTTTCTAAATGCCTCAATCTCTCTTCAGTCTCCATCCATTTAGTCTCCAGTTCATATCGGCATTGGTTCTCCTCAGCGTCTAAATGTTGGATCTCCAAGAGCAGTCTCTTTTCAGTCTCCAGTTCATATTGGCAGTACCCCTCTCCAGCAACCAGACATCACATTCACTCCTTGGCCTCCATTTCCAACTGGTGCTCCTTCTCCTCAGCCTTCAGTTCTAATCTCCATAACTCCAGACGGATTGTCAGGTCCCCTGAAGAAAATGTCAAGTGTCCCATCTTGGCAGGCTGCACATCAGCAATACCAAACTGGACATCTTCTGGACATCCTCTGAATGGCTGGTCTGAGCTGTGGCTGCAACCAGGGCTAAAATCATTGCTTCTTTGGTCAGGTTGGCTGGTCTGAGCTGTGGCTGCAACCAAGGCTAAAATCATTGCTTCTTTGGTCAGGTTGGCATGCACCAATCCTCTGGCTTCACACTCCTTAGCCAACTGGATCTTTGTCAGCTTGCTAAAATTTTCTGCTGTCATACTTGCCTGCTATCCCTGGTTATCTAAATAAAAAAATAAAACTGTGGTAGATTGAAATTCTAAATGTTTATCTTGTGGCTGTCAAGAGTCCACACCTAAATGACAGCTTCCCACAGGCTACTGAAATCCAATTAAAAATGCCACTGAGCTGACAACAATTAATGTGACATCCGGTTAATATCCCACCGGACTGCCACCAATAATGTGATGTCTGGTTAATATCCTACTGGACTGCCACCAATATGTGATGTCCCCAGCTTAAAACCCAGGTCAGTAATTAAGGAGTCTCAATCCTCATCACAGACTCCAGTGTGGGAGCATTACAGAAAACACCAGAGCATAGAGCACACAAGAGTAAAATTCCACAATTTCCCTTAAGAGCCCAACAGGAACATGCTTTATTTCCAGGGACTGGGCTATATACTTCTGTCTACCCCAAATGAAATCCCTTATCATACACTTCAGAGCAATGTGTTCCAGTTTAAGACCTCTAACTCACTCACACTCAAAATAAATTTAAATCTCACACACTTGAACACTTATGGGAACCATGACACAGATTTCCAGCTGTGTCCCCTCCCTAATACATGTGGTAAACACTGCCACCAGAGTCAGACAGTTCTACATGCCCTTCAAAGGGTGATCAGTTATTAAAAATTAAATATCAAAATAAATGATAGCTATGACCAGAAGCAGACAGACATTTGAGGTGACCTGGGGAGTATCAAACAGGTATAAACAGTGTATAATCTGTAGATAACACACTGATTGTCCAGCCACAATGTAAAGTAATGAAAAACATTTAATAATAAGTAAAATGATTACAAGCATGTAAATCAATAATTTTCAATAAACATCAGAATTCAATCAACAGAAGTATAAAATCAAACTGTAGGAGAGAAGCCCATCATTTTAGAAAAACTCTATCTAAATAACTAAACTTTTATAATATAAGTAGAGAATACCATCCCTGATCTAATCTAAAATATAACAGTAGGCAAAGTTAGGCTTGCATTTTTTGGTGAGTCCTTTTTCGAGTATCCACTGCACAGCACTGTAACTGACTGCAACTCTTAATTAACTGCAACTCAACAGTCTTTTTTATAGTCCAAGCTAACAGTCTCAACTGTCTTATTTAAAAAAAAAAAACAAAACAAACAATCAGCTGTTTGAAAAACTTCTTTTTCCTGACAGTCATCTGTTCAAATAATCCCATACCAACCAGGAACATTCTAATTTCATCACCAACTGAACAGCTGATTTTCCACAGACAGTTTGCATTTTAGAATCTCACTCACAAACATGTGCAATAAAAATGTATCAAAACATTGACAGATTCTTTAAACATTTTTATATAAACAGGGAAATACTCAACATTTTAAAAACGTATTTACATTTTCACAATTAGACATGCTGACATACAATACAAGTTAATCTGAGGATATACACATATTTCCTGTTAGACATGCTAACACAGATGACAGTGCTTTCATTTTCTTCACAGAGGGTATCCCACTTCCTCCTCCAGAGGACATCAAAATGATGCTGGCATTGTTCATCAGTGTGGGGGATACCTGTAGCACTGATGAAAGCCCTAGCAATATTATTCCAGGCTTCAGACTTGTATTCTGAGCCTGAATAGTCCTGCTGCAGCAACTGGAGTCCATGCTCCTTAACTAGGAGTTCAATAAAGACTTTGGATTCCTGAACATTCCACCTTTGCACTCAGAAGTGCACTGTCTCACCAGAAACACCAGACATGACTACCATAGATCAAACCCAATGTAGAATGAGCATTTCCTGCCAATTGCATTTTGTTATCTCATGTTTTTGCACCAATTGCATGTAACACACTTACTGAGAGTGTACACTTTTTGGTTTTGCAACATTTGACAAAGTTGTGCATCGCTTAGCATCACACAAGCATAGTAGTCGAGGGTGTTCATTGCCAGGTAACGTGTTTGCATGATAGTAAGTGATGCATAACAGTGGCAAGCAATACAATTTTGATGTTATTTGATATACAGGCACTTGTGTAACTGTGTTAGCCAAATGGGGCGACTGCAGCAGTCCAGATAGCAGAAATATACTTCCATAGTACTCAGTATACCTACAGTCATAATTTTGATAATAAATGGACAATACATATATAAATAAATAAGTAACTGATACAATGTTATTGTCTCAGCCCTCACACATATAAATGTTAATATCCACTACACTATGTCATGTGTTATAAGTGAGACTGGCTATAATGTGAAGTGGTACAACATTAAAAGTATGTGGAATATGCTGGATTTGAACCCTGGACCATATGTATAGTAGTCCTATAATTACAGCTGTTGCCATATGAAGGTTGAGAAAGCAGTTGTATATGTTGCACTTCATTGCTATAATCTGCAATGTCACAGCAGGAAAACAAAGTTTGCACACCCTGTACTAGGACCCAGGACCCAGAACCATCCAGATCTGCACTTAACACCTGCTGTCACAGTATTACTTACATGACATTTCCATTGTAAAGTTTTCGCTGTTAATCATAGAGCAACGCCATTTACTGTGTTTGTGCGATGGCCAGTAGTATTAATTGAATGCATCCAATTTATGCTTGTGGCTTCTGGGTCCTTTCTACAACCTGGGTTTTCCATTCATTCAGTTTGTGCACTCACACTTTGCACAAACCAGATGAGCATGGCCAAACACATTTGTGCTAAGCCTCACATTGTGCAAACACTAGCCCAAAAAAAAGGAGAAATAGTTGAAATTAGGAAAAACGATCTATGGCAGTGCCCCAAGAAAATTTTAATGAAGAAAACTCAAGAAAGGGAAAAACAATTGCTGTGCTGTCATACAATCTACTTTCTCAGCCAGCAACCTTACATAGATATGCTATCCACATCATACCTCTCAACTGTCCAAATTTTTGCAGACTGTCCAGATTTTTGCCTTGTAAAATTTGTGGTTTTCTGGAAAATCAATGAAGACTGAAGTCAATAAATAATGACATACATTTGAATTTATTACTTCATATTCTTCAGGAAATACATGCTAACACAGCTCCTATTACGTTAGCTACTTTCTAACTTTATAAGAACAATATTTAAAATCTGTCCCTATTTTAGGGCCTTTGTCCCTGCCATTATTTTAGTCTTTGTCCATATTTCTTGCACTAAAAGTTTGAGAGGTATGATCCATATTTATATTTGAGGTGTCACGGCCAGCAACACTGATGCAAGCCATGAAACATTGCTTACAAACTCAGCACCTCAATAATATGCATGGTGTGATGCTGCACAATGAGCAACATTGCGTATGTAAATACACTCCTTGTAGGCTCTGTGTGAAACCTACACAAAGTTTATTGAATCTTGGGGACTATTTTCTTTTTAAACTTGTCCCCAATGTTTACTTTCTTACATTAAAGACTCTTGATTTACCAGTAAGTTGAAGAGTTGCAAAGATCAAAATGATCTGATTATTTTTGTACACTTCATGTTAGATCATTGTATACGGATATTTCCCAAGACAAAGGTATTGTGGATGTGGTATATTTTATTCAGTGAAAGAAGTTGTTGATGAAAAATATTTCAATATGGTTTCTCAGTTTTTAACCATTATCTTAGAAAATAATTAGTTTTTTATACAATGACTGTTTTTTTCCAACAGGTAATGGGGGTAGCTATAGGGACTATGATAGCCCTGACTTGACCCTCTGTTGAAATGTTATCACTCAAAATGCTGAGAGTTGACAAACCGAAAAAAAAAAGAAAAATGAATATTCTGAGAAATGGCCATCTTGGACTTGGTAGATGAGAGCTGATTTTCCCCCATTTTGTCTGCATTTCAAATGGTTGCCCTCTCACTTTCATTAACATTTTTATGTCAAGTTGGGAAGACAAGTTTGCATTTTGACCCAAATTTCAAAATATTGCATTTTACGTTCACTTTGCTGACCTGCTTTGCTTATGGAAGGAGACATTTGAAAATATTGATTTGTTTGTGAATAAGCTGAATAGTAGCACTGATTTTTTTATGTGCTTTTAAATGTAATAAGTCCCATTATTGCATCCAGATTTTGCATATGGAGCTTTTTAAAGATCACATATGAGGCAGTTTTGGCACCAGGTTATCAGTAAAATACTGCTACAGTAACAGTTTTGTGTATTACAGAATTGGGCAGCCAAAACCAATTATACTTAACATCAAGAGTCAGGCTATTAGGGCTAATAGATTTCATACTAGTGAACATTATTTTGATTAGGAAATGGGTAGTTTTTTGAATATGTTTTTGAAGACAAGATACCCATTAAATGAATTAAGAAATGTTATTGATTTGGAAGGGAATGAGAGGAAAGATTTTTTTTGGTTATTTTTATAATAGCACATTGAGCACTGTTGTGTTGATATTTTTGGTGCATACATATCTATAGCTGTATCTGTCTGTCTATCTATCTATCTATCTATCTATGATTTAGTTGTCAAAAATAAAGTCATTTGCTGCAAGATGTATGCAAATAAGAGTCCGCTATGAGTAATGGCTGAAAGTCTTGTGTCTAGTTAAGAGGACAACAGTGAAATATTCTTCAGGCCCATAAGTCTTACCAGCATCGTATGTAAGGGACATGATAAGTGAGGACACAGGTAAACTGCAAGTGCTGGACCCATTACAGTTTGGCTTTATTAAAGGAAGGTCATGCCTATTAAATCTGGTGGACTTTTTTGAGAGGGTCAATAGTGAATGAAGGTAAGACTGTGCACACAGCTTACCTCAACCTGGCCAAGGCTTTTTATACAATACCCCACTCAGCCATTATAGACAAGCTCACTATTTTAGGTATAACTTCTTTTATCATCCACTGGATAGCCAGCTGGCTCACTGATAGGACCAACGAGGTTAAAATAGGTGATGCCATGTCCACCAAGAGGCCAGTTACTATCAGAGTCCCTCAGGGCTCAGTACTGGGCTTTTCCTTTTTGGAATCTCTTTTTCTGGAATGGAAGCAAACACTGAAGGTTTATGGCTGACTAAGTTTGCAAATGATTGCAAGCTGGGGGTTATCTTTGACTAACAACTGATACCAAAGCCATGGTCTTAAACTCAGTGCTAAGAAATGCATAATGGACCCTTTGGGAAGTCAACCATCCTGGCTAATTATCATGCTGATAATACACCCCTAAGAGGTGACACAGTGGTCAGGGATCTAGGTATGCACATAGAGAGTAGCCTTACCTTCAACCACCATGTGGCCACATTGGTGAGGAAATCCTTTTACGTTGCACAACTTATAATAAGGGAGAGGCATCTAGGTCCAAAGAGGTAATTATCCTACTGTATTCTGCCCTTATTAAACCAATCATGGAGTACAGTGCTCCCTTTGGTATGTACCTGACCAGGTAAATGCAGCAACTACAGTGATCTCAGAAGTTTCTTACAAAAAGAACAAGGCATAACAAACCTGCCTTATGCAGAGCACCTTAAATCCCTTTCCTTCTACTCAGTCTCCTATAGACAGCTGAGGGGTGATCTATGCCTGGCTTACAAGGCATCTACAAAACCCACATTTATGAATCTCCTACATATTGTATGTCAAAAAGTACCAGAAATACAAGGTCTGGGGACCTGAATTTTGTCTGTAACCTAAACAGAACATGCTGGAAAGACAGATATGTGTCTCACAGACTGCCCCTCCTATGGAACAAGCTTCCAATCCATGTGATGCTGAGTTAATCTATTGTCCAGTTTAAGTGCAGCCTAAACCAGTGGATGGGAAAGTGGAAATTTACATGAGGCCTGGCACCCATGTCCCTTATGGTCAGAGGTAGCTTATAAATACCTGTCCCTCAATATTCTGTTTGGATACAGGATATCATTATTCTTTCTGGAAAACATGTCTAGGCTTGAAAGCCTCCTGGGTAACAAGCAACAATACACGAACCTATAAATATATGAATGGTGTCTCATTTAACTGACAAATGGTTACTAGTATGCAAGTATGCAGAACATCTAAAATCTTAGGACGTCACTAATTAGAAGAGTTAAACTGCCAAGGTCACAAAACATACACAAAAAACAAACAAAGAAAAAAAAAACATTTTTTCTGCAGGGAGGAAAGCCCTGCCAGATTGAGGGTTTGCTCAATGGGCCTGGACAGGAATATCTATGAGCAACATCTGAGTTGGCAGTCCACATTCTGTGACAGAACTGGGAAGTGTCCCTGTTAATGTCTTGTGTTTGAGCTTAGCATGCAGTATCATATCAGAGACCACCCAGCATACCTTTACTAATGCCCTGTTATGGCTACCTACAACACTGGGATCTTGCACCAAACAATACTTCACTTCTTACTAGAATTTCTTGTCAGTTTTACCTTTGGCCAGAATGTGCATACTATGTGTGTTTGGGGTCTGCAGTAACACCACAGTGTTGTGGCTGGTAAACTCTTTTAGCCGTTGTCACTCACATGAGTCTGTTACAAAATATATGCACCTGTGGTTTACTCATCAGTAAGTGTGTGTATAAGATTGTCAGAACATCTATTCTACTTTCATTTGGTGGACACATCTCTGTTTGCTGTTAGGCTGTGACCATTACAACCCTCTGCCATGCCAACGGCAGCAGCAGCAGCAAAAGGTATGTTATCACCTCCCACCATTTTCAGAACTGTGCATGTGCCCCTTCCCTTCCTTTATACATACTATGACCACTATGTGTAAAGGCTATTTTGAACCCTGTGACATGTTTTGTGGACTGTGCACATAGGACACAAAGTGACATCTACAACTGAACATTTACCTGCCAGGCATCTGTGCTGTGTTCTCTCTCAGTGTGAGCTCATCTAGCTGGACATTTATTGTAATGCACTTGTGATGTTCTCTCTGTCATGGTGACCTCCACAGACAGACATATACATGCCATGCCCTTGTGCTATATCACTTCACTCTTATCTATTGTCTCCTCTGTATCCCTGTAGCTGCCATCCTCAGTGCTGAGGTACATTAGCAGCCATCTTGTTTTCCATCACTATTCCTATATCTGGGTTCAATGTCTTATTCACTGAATTCTTAAGCCTGACTTGCTCAAATTAAGGTGGTCTTCCTTAATATTATGACTGCATTTTATGTATTATTAAAATGAGTCTCATAGAGTGGGGATTATTATAATGAGGTAAATTAGTTACATCTTCTATGAATCTCTGTCGTGACACATTGCACTTTCACATTCAGGCAGTGTTAACATGCTGTCCCTGTTTCTCTCTGGACTGATGTGACTTGCACACTGTGGTCATGCCTGGAACCTGTGATGCCCATCTTTCCATGACTTTCACTAGTGATATGTTTATTAGCACATTATTGCCAAAAATGGCCTAGAGAGGTCTTCGCTTGTCACACAGTGTCAGGTGCTGACCAGGTTATGCCAGATGTATGGTAGCAGCTGGACACCTATGTTGGTAACAGGAAACACCTCCTGGCATGGTTAGTAGAGTAGTGTGACCAACTGGCACTAACCATTGGACCACCAGTGGGAGAGCCCACGCATGATGTCAATGGCTGAGATGTCTGATGTATGGATCTACAGTTCTCTGCGCAGATCAGACTGGCCTGTGTACTCCACCCTAACCTATTATTCCCTCCCTTCACTTGTAATTCTCCATACCCACTTTGTCTTATAAATGTCCCTGTCACCAGCTGCCCTCCCTCTGTATATCTGTATTCCACAGCTGTTGTCTACCCCACACATGTCCATACTGCCAGTGTCTATGTTGTCTGACTTATCCTCTCATACAAGCTGCCTGTTATCTTTCCCTTGTGCCCTTCCTCTTAAATATATAAGATAGGCACTTGTCACAAAAATATATGCTCTCATTCACTGCACATCTTCACACCAATCATTCCTAATGGTTACCCTTGTGTATGTTCCTATGCTGACTAATCTGTCTTTTCTACCTTTCCTGTCTCTCCATTCCTTCCTTCCCACTTATAGAGTTAATTATGCTGATACTTTGCTGTGCTACCTGGCAGTTGCCTGCTCACAGCTCACAACGTCCTGTTATGTGACATTTTGCTGCATGGGTGAAAATGCATTGCCTTTAGCATGCCACCTTAATGTTCTTGTCATGTTGGTCACATGATAATTCATAGCACAGCCACTTCACTCCTGTTCAGCAGCATTGATACTTCCAGTAATGTGGCTGATCTAATTTACAATGCACCCCCATTTCTTAGGAATGCTGGCATTATCCTGATTCAAATATATGCCTATACAGCACTAAGCTGTATTATGTTACAAGATCTTTGACTTTTAGAACTGTTCCATGGTGAAGTGAATATTTCTTTATATCAATCCATGTGACATTAACTCATTCACTGCAGTGGAGCTCAGGAAGTTTGCACTGTTAACTTCAAATGGGTGGAGCCTAAGCTTTTTGACAGATTCAGATTATGTCCTCACATTTCAAACAAATGGTCATATCTCTGGAGCCATAGGGATTATGAAAGACATACGAATGGCAAACCTTTCAGTACAAACTAGTTTTATAGTGGTAGTATTCTTTAGGTTCTAGGTCTTAAACTGGATTTTATAAGTCACAGTAAACACAGTAACTATTATACTTGTAATATTTTGTAAACAACTTACAATATCTCAGAAACCCCTCAAGTTACACACATACTGTCAGCAGCATTTTATTCATCTAGCTAAGAGTTTTTATTTGAGGCTAAGGAGTTCTGTCTGTGTTACTTGGTTATTGAAGTAGTTAGAAAAATGTGAAAATTATATCTATATAAATTGATATCATAAAAACAACAATGAATATCTATTTACCCTCACTAGACAGAGGTCAAATATTAATGCAGTTGAGTTTGCTGTCATGTAAGCTTTAAGATGAAATCTTTTAAAACCTTGTACATAGCATGGTTTTGGAATTATTGATGCAAATATGAACAGGCGTCAGTAGGAGTTAACTGCAGATGCACCTGGAGGTGTCACTTGGATGCAATGAGTTAAGACATTTCCCTTATATTACAGCATACTCAAATTTCAATCAACTGATCTTTTTTTTTTCTTGATGTACAAATTGTACATCTGTATAGTGAACAATCTGTTTCTGAGCATACCCCCTATAAATATAAATGCATCTTTGAATTTTAACATATGTAGTCATTAGGATACATGCTTCTCTGCTGGATGACAGAAGCCAAACATTCTTGATTCTGTACTTTGATATGTGCCTGTTTTGTACTATATCTGTGACCTAATGCATTACAGTGATGCTGACATGTAAACTTGTGGTGGGGATCTTGGATAAAATGTCATACTTCATTATCTCTTACCAGTTTTGATACATAGCATTATCAGTTAGAGTTTAGAAAGATCCAATATAGATAAATAATGCATGGAATGGAATGTATTTGCATCTTGGAAGATAATCTGTTTATCTATATATAAACCATTTAGCTGATTCTCATGATATTTTGGAAGATAAATGTTCCTTCTTTGTCTCTCTCTCTCTCACTTGTTGACTATAACTATTGTGGTTTTTACTTTGTTTAATTTTAAAAATATGATACAGCCATGGATGTTTTTGCTGTATGTCATGAGAATTGTAACCAATATATTTTAAAGCACTGCCAGAATGTTTGGACCCTTTGGAAATATATATTCTTGCCTATTTGCACTCTTCTGCTCTCACCAGATATTCTAGTGATTATCTGTGCTGCATTTCAAAAATCTGTGTTTGATTACTGTAATTTTTTTTCTATTTGGATCTCTGACATTTATGGCCAATCATCATCTTGAAATTCTTGTTAAATAGTTTGAGTCTGAGAAGATCCACACATCAAGACAGAAATTAACATTTGCTGTGCTTTTACTTTTTTTTTTCCATTGCAAAAAATGGTATGATCGTACCTTCAGAAATTGGATGTGAATTGTAAAACATTTAGTTGCATGTACTTCAGTAGCACAGTCTTAGACTGGAGTAATTTCTACCAGTTCCTGATGGTATTTAGAGGGTAATGTTCCCTGGGTCATCTCCATTATTACTTATCTATCTTAAAAGATAGCATTTCATGCAGTCATACCTCTTAACCTCTTTAGTCAAGAATTCTGTACAAAGCCAAGATTAATGGAAGGACAAAGGCCAACAATCGGGGACAGTTTGTAAATATTTCTGTAATTCATTTAAAAACATTAATTTTTAATTATTTTATTTAACATTTGTTGACTGGGAATGTCCGACTAGGTTCCACAGATCCGGTTTTCAGCGGAGGCCCGGGGAGAAATGCTCCAGAAGCATGTCTTTAGAATGTGGGAGGAAACCGGAGTACCCAGAGGAAACCCACACGAATGCAGGGAGAACATGCAAACTCCACACAGAAGGCACCCCAGCCGAGAATCGAACCGGAGAACCTCTTGCTGTGAGGCGACAGCATTAACCGCTGCACCACTGCGCCCCCACTTGTTCACATTAATAGAACAAGTTTTGCTTCAGTATGTATTTTCTGAACCATAAGAAGTATACAATTAAAGAATTTAACTTAACTTAAGAACACTTAATGAAATCCCAATTCCTCAGAGCCACACGCTCCAGGGATCTAAACCTTGTCATCACAATGAATAAAACATGCTGGAAGGATAGATTCCTGACCCAGGGACTCCCCATACTCTGGAATAAACTGCCCATACATGTCAAGCAGAGCACCTCCTTGGCCCTCTTCAAAAGGAACCTTGTCGACTGGATGGGGGATAGGAAATTCACCCCAGGGATGATGTCAGTCACCCTGCTAGACAGCGGTCCAGGAAAGTAAATATTGTGGGAAGAAATATCCAGGGAATTGTTATGGCTATAGGCCCTAGGGCCGATAGCCTAGTACCAACCTATGAACCTATAATTCTAATACCTGGCATTATCAGTTGCAGATTTAGGCCTCGGCTCATGGGGCGCATGCCCTCCCCTTTTTAAAGTCACGGTACAACATGGCTTAAAAAACATACATTTGTTTTAAATCTGAAATCGTAACAAAATTACACTTTTCTATGTCAACATATTCTTGCTATTTTTCTTTCTTATGGGGTGTGTCTTAGTCACATCAAAGGTCAATTGGAGGAGCCGTTCAGGTGATCTAATCTTATTGTAGTATGATCCTGAATAGCTCCTTCAACTGTGTGCTCACATGTAATTGAAAGAAGCCACATATTGTACAGAGGTCAGAGAGTATGTGGAAAAAGAAAATAAGGAAACAATTTTTTTCAATCTGCAATCAGTATATGTTGTACTTGCTCATGAAGTTTCATAGTACAGACTTACTACTGTATATCTGAAACAAAGTGCGACACCAAAGATTCAGCAATTCAAGCCAGTGCAAAATGTAGGTATGTGCAAAGACCATGAGGTAACTTCTCTTTACACTAAGCAGGCCTTGCAGAAAATCTAGCCAAAGCAATACAGTGAGTGTATCTTATTTGGTGTGGTACATTTTCTTTAAAAACAGTTTATTATTATTATTATTTTTTTTATTTTATAAGATTTGTAAAAAAGATACATGCTCATATCCGATACTGCTCTAGATGTGGAATACTACAGTGTTTTTGTTATATGTGGTACAAGCTGCTTAGTTATGCACACTTACAATAACTAGAGTTTTTTTACTATCAGTTATAATATAATGGCTTTGTAAAATAAATATCAGAACTTCCTCTCATAGTCTGTAAAATGTGGTTTGCAGCTGAAGCTTGTAACAATGGAGTTTGAAAACACTAGGATTTCTCAAGTCTTGTCTAGTTGCGATGTGAAGCATCATGCATGTGAATCATTATGTCTGATAAAACAAGGAACAGTTCAGGAAGATCAGGTTTAGAAGTCTGAAAGTGACCCTTTCGAAGCCAAAGTTTGACTGTGCAACTGTTTTGACATATATTTCAGAAGAATTACCAACATAATAGATCACAAGCTTAGGCTAATTAAATTCTCATCTGAACTGCTGCACATGCTTCCCACAAAACTGGCTAAAGAGTTGATGCTTATATGTCTCAACTGTACAGATTTTCACAGAATGCCCAGTTTTTGCCTCATACATTTGGTCTGTTCCTCATAAAAATTGTTTTTGAAAATCCCTGGAATGATCTAAGGAATACAGTCACTAAATAATGACATGCATTTGAGTTGCAGACGTCTTCTTTCAGAAAATGCATGCTAACACAAATTCTATTACTCCAGCAACTTTCTAAGTTTATATTTAATAGTGTTTCCCTATGTTGGGGCCTTTGTCCCCCCATTGTGTCAGGCTTTGTCCAGATTTCTTGTGCTAAGAGGTTGGGAGGTATGTTGATGCTATAATTATTTACTTGTTTTGTATTTATTTTTGTCTGTCATGTCATATAGGAGACATGCTTCTATTTTTGAGATTTTACAGTCCAGCACTGTGTCTTGTATTACTGAAAAATAAACCTTTTATTTAAAAAAAAACTCATAAATAAAAGGGCTTCTATGAGACATGATAAAGGGAAATTAATGTAACTAAACAAAATAAATAATTCTAAATTAATAGTATTTATAATTAATTTTGTTGTTGTTGTGTCTTTCGGCTTTTTCCGGTTAGGGGTCGCTACAGCGGGACTCCGGTCCGCTAATGATTGGCAGAAGATTTTTACGTGCTGAGTTGCCAGCTCTGACGCACAACTTTCAACAAAGGTACGCCCATTCATGCATGCCCCCCCCCCACACACACAGAAGATGCTCTAGCTGGGAATCGAACAAGACAACGTCCTACTCTGAGGTGACAACGCTACCGATAAATAATAGTCATAAATGAATGTTACATCTTATAGCACTAAATAGTTCTGTGTTATTAAAGCAGCAATCAGTGGCTCATTCTGAAATAGAGTGAGAAGGTGGAAGTGATGCTGTTGTGAATTATTTTTCAGACACTAGTTACTGAATGTTATTAACTAACTAAATTTACTTGGGGTAGAGTCTGAGACAGATAGTGTTGCACTGTGTAGAGGCTAAATATCAAACTACATTATAACAAAGACAAACGTGTTTTCTTTACTACTGATTGTTGTTCCCTTGTTACTGTAGTGGTTCAGGTAGCATGTTTGCCGGTAGTCAATCCCCTTGATATCCAGATCCAGCCTCGAACTCCTGGTCACAGCTTGGGTCATCAGCAAGCATACTCTATAGTGTACAAGTTAGCATGGGGGAGTAGCAAAAATGTTACATTTAAATAAAATTAAAAATAAAAAAACATGTATTTTATTTATTTATTTTTTTTAAAGCAGCATGCCTAGAAGTGCTAAAAATAATTGTCACAAATATGCAGGCACTTGGATCTGTAAATTGTTGGTAATTGCCTGCTTCTGGCATGTGTTGCATTAATCTTACTCTTAAGGGGCAGTGCTAAAGATTCAGGACAGTATCCCCTCAATATATCACTGATATGTTACGTCTAAGTCTAGATTTTTTCTAAATTAACTATTTTAACAGTGCTTTTTATTAAACATGTCTCACACTTGCTGCTCTTTAGCAATCCCACCCAGGATAGCTTAGTTCTCATCACTTCAGTATGTATGTATGTATGTATGTATGTATGTATGTATGTATGTCTTTTTGTGACCTTTCCAATATTATCTTTCCCCTTGAAAAAATAATTTGCTGCCTTTTCTTTCATTTAACTTTGCTTGTGTTGCATGTCATGTTTTTCTTTTTTAACTAAGTTACTCCATCTTGTATTACTTGATATTCACTGTAAAGTGCTGTTTAGTGTAATTTTATAATATTTGTATAAAAGTTGGCAAATAAAAAACAAATTAATTATTTTGAACTCCAGCACTTCTATCTATATGTTAGAGAATGACAGCGTCCAAAATAGCATTATATTTAATCTATAATTTTCTGTACATGCTGTGCATGCAGTAATTCAATTAAAGATTTGTGCAACCTGTTTTTGATGCTTTTTGCTTGTAAATATCTGCACAATAAACAATATGGTATATTTACATGGCAAAGCATCGATGGCATTTTATCGCTAAGTCAGTAGATGTAGCCCCCCTCCTCCCGGTAATTATATACTGACAAAACATTAATGTTTCATGTTTAGATACAATAGATACAATGCAGTATTTCTTATCGCTTTTGTGTCCATATCTCCTGATTAAGTAGATCATACTGCTGTCTTGTATTTTAGAATAAACTAACTGCATGGCTGTACTTTGGCTCTCCAGGAACCCTTATTTGTTTACCATTCTGTCATTCAAAGTAAGTACTTCTTTCAGGCTGCAGCATTCCTTTCAACAGTACCTCTTCTACAGGAAAGTTTCTCATTTTTGAGTCTTAAAAGTTCTAAGAGCCATGCTATTTTGACACTGACAGGGTTTTCAAATATTTTTTTAAGAAATATTCATGATCGATAATAGTGAATCATATTAATTCTTAAATATTTATTTATTTTATATTTGTTTACTGGGAGTGTCCGACTGGGCTAGTAGCCCATTTTCAGTGGAGGCCCAGGGATCAAAGCTCCAAGAATATAATATTACAATAGAACACATAATATTAACATGTATTTCAGTGTAGTTACATATAGCAGATAGAATTTTAACCATGCTCTGATCTGGTTAGTTAAATTTGTTAGCACGTTGTGATGAGTGTGCCCTGGCCCAGCAATCAAGGAGCCTCAGTCCTCACCACTAACACCAGGGAGGTCGTCCCCTAGAGGAGGAAAGGATAACTAATACACACAGTAAAGTACAATTTCCCTTAAGTGCACACAGAGATCACAGTCAGTCTGGGGCTGGCTGCTCCCTTGCTCACCAGGTCCCCAATAAGACTCCCCACTGGCACAGCTATTGGGTCCAGGTCTCAGTCTAACTGGGCAAGCTAAAACCTCCAGTACCCTCTCTGTCCAACCAGTACTTCGTGTCCCTGCCCAAGTAGCTGACACAACACACATACACTTTGAGATAAGTATTTATACAACTTCACAGACACTCCTGTGAAAGGCTGACACAGATTCTCCAACTGTGCCCCTTTACCCAGACTATACAGTAGTAATTACTGTCACCACCCAGTTAATAATATCAGCTACTAAAATGCCCTTAAAAGGGTGTCCAATTATTATTGTGCAATATTAATATCCAATGGTAATGTGAATATACAATCTAAGGCTTATTGGAAGGGCTTATACAAAACTAAACTCTATAAATATATAATGTACTCTAAAACATACTTCATCTCTACACAAAGCAGCCACAGGTAGAAGGTTTTAAAAATATTTAATAATGAATAATTAAAACACAAGACAAATCTACTACACCACAGAGATATCTAAGAGTTCACAGATCACACAGAAACTTAAAATAATACAGTAGGACAGGTCTGGTTTCAAAGAAAAATACCTAATTAATCTTTCCTAGCTTTAACTATTCCTACAAGATATCACAGTGCTAAAAACTTACATGTGAGCATAAGCAGAGTGCTGATAAGTTAGATGTCCAGATCAAAATGCTTCAGGTCTCTTGTGAGAAATAGTATTTAAACATTACTAACAAACACGTCTCAAAGGCCCTCCCAAAATTACATCATTTTTGACACTTAGGTTTTCCCAGTATTCATATTGCATCATTTTTAACACCTGGTCTGAATTTTCAGGCCACAAACTGCATTATTTAGCAATCTAACACCTCCTCAGACACCTACAAAGATACAAGACATTTCACATGTATATACTAACAGAAACTAAAGCAATAAAAGCACCTTCCACATCTAAATTTTAGTCATAAACTTTAGCCTTAATACAATGGGCATGAAATCTTTATCTAGCCGCACTCGGGCCGAATTCTAACATGAAAGGATACAACATGCTTCACTGGGCCAGTAGAGTGCAATGTTGTCACATATTTTGCAGTTCCACATTTCACAGTGTTTTCTTACATTTAAAAACACAAGCCTGTATTTTAAATTTATTTATACAGTTGATAGAATTATATATTAAATTCTATTTGAGTAGGCTGGCAGCCTTCACCCATATCTCCCCAATCACCCCCCCCCCCAGGGAACTCAAGCAAGTTTTTCAAGTGCCCCTTGAGAAACATCGCTTTAGAGTGTCAGGTCTATCTGGGTGTACCTCACCCCATTCCCAGTCTTGAGAGCCCATCTGCATTGGCATTGCTACTCCCACTGTGATGCTGCACTGACATATCATATGCTTGCAACTCCAGACTCCATCTTAGCAATTTGGCATTTTGCTGACTGACTCAGTTTAATCATGTTAGAGGGTTGTGATCTGTCATCACAGTAAATTTTCTTCCATACAGATAAGGCTGAAGTTTTTGTAGTGCCCACAATATGGCTAGACATTTCTTTTCTACCTCTGCATAGCATTCCTCCCTGGGTTGGATCCTATGACTGAGATAAACCACTGGGTGCTCTTCTCCATCTGAAGAAACCTGGCTAAGTACAGCCCCCACCCCATAGTTTGAAGCATCCATCTGCACAATAAAGTCTTTGCTGTAGTCTGGACTGGCTAACACAGGGGGTCCTCCCACAGCTTTCTTAAGCTTCTGAAATGCCTTCTCACATGCTGGGGTCCACACTACCTTATCTGGCCTGTTCTTCCTTGTCAGGTTTGTGAGGGGAGCAGCTATGGTACTATAATTGGGAACAAACTTTCTGTAGTACCCTGCTGTCCCTAAGAATGCCCTCACCTGCTTTTTGGTAACAGGTGCAGGCCATGCCTGAATAGCTTCCACTTTGGCAGGTTCTGGCCTTATCTTACCACTCCCCACTCTATGTCCTAGGTAGGATACCTCTGCCATACCCACCTGACATTTGCTTGGCTTAATGGTCAACTCTGCCCTCTGTAGTCTGCCCAGCACCTCCCTGACATGCTGAAGGTGCTCTTGCGAGGAATGGCTGTAGATAGCAATATCATCCATGTAAGCAAGGGCAAACCCTCCTGCTTCTGCTAAGATATGGTCTACCAGCCTCTGGAAAGTTGCTGGGGCATTCTTCATTCCAAAGAGCATATTTGTGAACACATACAAGCCAAAAGGAGTCACAAAGGCTGACTTCTCTCTAGCACTGGGAGTCAGGAGCACCTGCCAGTAACCCTTGGTAAGATCAATGGTTGTAAGATACTTAGCACCACCCAGCTGCTCTAGGGCCTCATCTGTCCTAGGCATGGGGTAAGCATCCGATTCTGTGTGACTATTTAATTTCCTGTAATCCACACAGAACCTGGTGCTGCCATCCTTCTTTGGCACCAACACCTCTGGTGAAGCCCAGGGACTGTTGGACTCTTGAATCACCCCTAGTTCCAACATCTTCTGTACCTCTTCCTTCAGAGTCTGTTTGACTCTCTCAGCACACTATAAGAGGTCTGCCTGATAGGCCTTTGGGGTCCTGTATCTACCTGGTGCTGCACCAGGTGGGTGCTCCCTGGTTTCCTGGTGAACATGCCCCCAAACTCCTGCAATACTGCTTGGATCTCTCGAACCTGGGTAGGACATAGCTGCTGAGACATGGCTTTCCACCGAGGTGTCAGCCCGAGCCTGACTGAGGAGATCAGTCACAAAATCTCTCTCAGACTCCTCCTGCAATCCACTGCAAATGCTCAGCACAAGGGCCTCCCTATCATGGTAAGGTTTTGTCATGTTAACATGGTACAATTTGTGCCTCTGCCGTCTGCCTAGCACTTCCACCATGTAGTTAACAGCACTTACCTTTCTTACCACCTTGTAGGGTCCCTCCCAAGCTGCTTGCAGCTTGATGTGTCTGACAGGAATGAGAACCATCACCGGCTGCCCTACAGCATACTCTCTAGCTCGGGCATTCCTGTCATACCACACCTTTTTCTGTTGTTGGACGTCTGTCAGGTTCTCCTGGGCCAAGCCCATGGGTTCCCTGAGCCTTGTCCTGAGGGTTAGGATGTACGCCACAACAGACTCCTTGTGAGACTCACATTCACCTTCCCACTCATCTCGAATTAAAGCTAGAGGTCCCCTCACCCTATGCCCATACAGCAACTGAAAGGGTGAAAAACCTGTGGATTCCTGGGGAACCTCTCTGTAAGCAAACAACAGATGGGGCAAATATTTGTCCCAATCCCTCTTAAACTGATCTGCAAATGCCCATAGTATGGACTTGATTGTAGAGTTTAACCTCTCAACAGGACCATTAGTCTGGGGATGGTAGGGGGGTGGTCTTCATGTGCTTCACCCCACATGACCTCCACAGACAAGTCAGCAAGTCTGACATAAAATTGGCACCTCTGTCAGACAGTATTTCCTTTGGGAAACCTACCCTTTTGGAAATATCTAGCAAAGCATTTGCCACCTTCTGGCCTCAATGGAGGAGAAAGCCACTACCTCAGTGTACAGTGTAGCATAATCTACAATCACTAGGATATACCTTTTCCCTGTGGAACTTGGGGTACTCAGAGGACCCACTATATCCATAGCTACCCTCTGAAATGGCTTCTCAATCACAGGCAAAGGCATCAAAGGAGCTCTCACCTTGTCTCCTGCCTTGCCTACCTTTTGGCACTGCTCACAGGTCCTGCAGTACCCTGTTACATCTCTGGAAATTCCAGGCCAATAAAAGTTTTGAATAATACGCCTTTTTGTATGTTTTATGCCCATATGACCTGCAAAGGGAATATCATGGGCTATAGCTAGAAGTCCCAGATGGTAAGCTCTAGGCACTACCAACTTCTGTACTCTTTCACCTTCTAGCCCTCCCTCAGGGGTCCACTCTCTGTACAGTAACCCTTTGTTCCAGTATACAGATTCCCTCTTCCCTTGAGAATCAGGTGCCTCCCTAGCTACCTGATCAGGCCTTGCAATGTAGGGTCTGAGAGCTGAGCCTGTCTCAAGTCTCTCCTTGTAACACTTCCCAGCTCCCCTTCCACAGGATGTCTGGCATCCTCTGACAGCAGTGCCTCACTGTCAGCCTGGGTACTACTACTCACCTCTACCTTTGCAGTTACCCTGTCCAAGGGAACATCAGTACCCACAAGCAGCTGTGGCTCACATTCAGCCTCACTGCTACAGCGTAGCTCACTCCCTGAAGTAACCACCTCAGCAGTCCTGGCTGCAAGTATGCAGTCTGTCTGGGTCACCCCCAGGCTACCAGATTCACATGCTTGTCTTCTAGCCTCACTGCATGTAACTGCATAAATACATAGTACTGCCTCATCCAAATCCTTCCCTCTCAGGACATCTGCAGGATGGTAGTTCCATACCCCTGTTGTCTCAAGACAACCTACTATTGGCATTTTGTCTTTCCCACTTACTGGCTCCCTCACCTTTGGTTCCCTACCTTGCCTCCGTGGACACCTGTATGCCACATGGCCCCACTGGTTGCATTCAAAACATTTCACCTTAGGTCCTGGAAGTATACCTGGACTAGTGACTTCCACTGCTACTGGCGGATTCTGTTGGGGCAGTCTGTGCTGCCCACCATGGGTTCCTGTAGTCCCATGAGCAGTACTAGGGGGTCCCTTTCCTGTGTTGGGCTGCCCTGCTTGCTAGGTATAGGTCTCCCTTCTTCCCCAACTCCTCTGAAGTATCACACTGTCTATCAGCTAACCAGATCCTCATGTCCTCTGGTAAAGTGCTAAGAGCTTGTTCCCTTACCCATAGGTCTGCCAGCCCTTCAAAAGTGGTGACCTGACATCCACTAACCCAGCTATGAAAATAAGTGCTCAGTTCCACAACATATTCACATACATTTTCATCTTCCTTGCGTCTATGCTCATGAAACTATTTCCTATACATTTCCGGTGTTAGCTTAAAACATTCTAACAAATGTATTTTTACAGCAGTATAATCAAAACAGTCAGTGTCTTGCATTTTTGCTAAAGAAGTTACAGCTTTACCATGGAGTAAGGGGGTCAGGAACTGTACCCAGAGCCTTTGGTCAACTTCATACTGTTTGCATACCCCCTCAAACATATGAATGAAGCTATAAAAACTATCCCCCTCTTTAAACTGTGGAAGAAATGTACTGACCTTTTGTGCTTCTGGGGTCCGGTTACTCCCTTCCCCATTACCTCTATGACTCTGGTGAAGAGTCAGCATTTCCCTCATGCTTTCTCTGCTGTTCCTGTTCTTCAGCTTCTAGGCTCCTCATTCTCTCAGCTGCTTCCAGTTCCATACGCCTGGCCTCCAAATCAAGTCTCTCTAGCTCCAGCTGGATTTTTAAGTCCACTGCAGAAAGGTAGAGCTGTCCATTCTCCAAAAATATTGTATCTCCACTGTCAGTCAGATTATCCTCCAGGCTGCTGTTTTCTGATGCAGCTATAACCAAGGCTGCAATAAGGTCTGCTTTAGTCAGGTTTCCATGCACCAGCCCCCTAGCCTGGCACATCTCCGCCAGCTGGCTCCTTGTCAGCTTTCCATACTCTTCTGCTGACATGCTGCCTACTCACCCTGACTAACACTAAGCTAACAAAAGAAATAAACTATTTTGATCTGAACTCTTGGTATACACTGCGTGGCTGTTTTAGAGTACAAAACACTTTTAGAGATCACTGTACATAAGCTACAGGAATTCACTCTACCCACACCACTACAAGCCAATTAGTATGTGAAGTAGATCCCACCACTGCCAAGCACTTGTGACGAACGTGCCCTGGCTTAGCAATCAAGGAGCCTCAATCCTCACCAATAACACCAGGGAGGTTGTCTCCTAGAGGAGGAAAGGATAACTAATACACACAGTAAACAGTCAAAAATGAGCAAACAAACTTGTAAAAATGTGTAGAAACAGGCAACCTGATGTCCAGATAGTCAATACTAACCACAGGAAACAAAGTCCAAGTTTCTTCTTTAACGTAAAAGTGTTTTATTTTTCAAAAAGACAACGTTTGCGTGACCCTGTCACAGCTTCCTCAGAAGAAGACAAATAAAACAGCTAAACTGGTCTGTTCAAATACTCAGTTAACAGGAAGTGACAAATAATTGCACATCCTGCACTAATTTGTCTTAATTAAAAATAATAAATAAAATCATGAATAGTCATAAAAAACTCCATTGAATTATCTATAAATATTGTATGATAAAAAACATCATAAAAATATTCTTACTAGTACATTTACATTAATAATATTGTAAATATTATGCATTAAACCCACAAAGTAATGTGCATATAGGCATTACCTAAAGTAGCTCTTTAGTTTAAGAACACATGAAATGTTACAGTTCTCATTGAGGCCATCTAGCCTAAATGCATCTAAATTCAACTGCCATAAAAGTTCGACACACTCAAGAACTGTCTGAAAGGGGCCTCCCCTATCAGTTAAAGGTACTTGGTCAATACCCATAAAACTAAAGGAGTGGTCAGGGTTACTGCTAACATGTTTTGCCAAGGCATTCTCTAAAAGAGGTTTTTTTATAGCATAAAGATGCTGATATACTCTCTTTTAGTTTGCGATTGGTTTTTCCTATGTAAAAGGAAGGGCAGGAATTACACAAAGCGATGTACACCACTGACTTTGAATCACAAGTAATCCTCTGCTTAATGTTGTATTTTTGTTCCTAACTATAAAGGAATTTCCAGTTCTCATCACTTTACACATGTTGCAGCATCCACATTTAAATGAACCTCTAGGTCTTATGTAACCATAAGTGTTAGAAGTGTGCTGTAAAAGTTCTTTCAAATTATTACTTCTCCTGTAAATTACATAGGGGCGCTGACCTAACTTGTCAATCAAATTAACGGAATTAATAACTAGTGGCCAGTTTTTTAAGATAATGGCCCAAATTCCTGTTGAATTCAAATTAAATTGAGTTATAAAACTTAAAGAAAAATTTCTCTGCTGATTTAATAAGGAATTTTGGTGTGCTAGTTCATTATCAGTAATAGACCTACCTACATTAGATTGGTCAAGTAGTGGTTTATACAACCCTTTTGTTCTTTTAGTGTCAACTTCATTTATAAGCCCTCTAAAAGAGGGACAGGGTATCCACGGTTTATAAACATACCTTTCAAAATTGGCACTCAGCTTTGAAATCACTGTAAGTGCTGCACATCCTGCCTGCACGCACCAGTTGTCCTTTGACAATAGATTTTTCTGCCTAGGTGGATGTAAACTAGTGTAGTGCAGGAAAGAGTTGCAGTACGTCTGTTTCCTGAAAATGCCAGACAAATAAATCTCTTCATCTATTTCTTTAGTTAGTCTCACATCCAAGTAGTCTGTTTCTACTGTTGAAAACCTATAAGTAAATTTTAACCATTGTGTAGAATTGTTCAAATAATCTACAAAAGTTTTGCTTCAACTTCATTCCCTTTAAAAGGATAAATATGTCGTCCAAAAACCTAGTGTAATATTTTATCTTCTGCATTACAGTTTCATTAGATAGTATATAAAGTTTTCCCAAAGGCTACAAACAAGTTAGCCACACTGGCTCCGAGGAGCCCATGGCTATTCCACATTTTTGTAAATAGAATTTATGTTCAAAAACAAAAAAGTTTGATGACAATACTATACTCAACAGTTCTGTTACAACATCAATCTCCACTTGTGGTGCATTTAAATCTTTAAGAAGCAGTTGAATCCATTCAACTGCCTCATTGTGAGGGATGGATGTGTATAAATCAATGACATCTACAGTCAAAAGTTACACTCAAGGTCAAACTTAATACTGTTGATGTCACGTAAGAAAGACCAGGAGTCTTTACAAATAGTAGGTATTTTCTTTACATATTTTGATAGAATACTATCTATCAATTTTGAACAGGGGTAGGTCATAGAAGACCTACCATCTATTAATGCCCTCATGGGAGGGTTCTTTTGGTCTTTGTGTATCTTGGGTATTCCGAACATTACAGGCAACTTTGGCTGAATAATGTCAATGTAATTATATGTCTCTAAGTCAATTTTGCCTGCTAAGAAAAGGTCACGGAAATACCCACGGGTACCTTGAACTACATTAATCTCATTAAGGGAAGAAGTAACATAGGCGTCAGATGATAACACTTGCATCATTTTTCTGTATATTGAACGTTGTCGAACACTACCAAGCCCCTCCTTTGTCAGGTTTCAAAACCTGACAGTTAAAGAACCCAGGTTTTTTAACCATTCACGTTGTGCAAATGAAATATTCATCTCGTTCAAAGTACTACTTGATTTTTGTGTAGAAAACAGATGTCTTATATCTAATTCGCACATTTGTTCAAATAGTAATAAGTTTTGTTGTGTAGGAGGGTTAAAAACGCTAGTCAGTTTCAATTTGTCATTCACATTTGTTGTTTCATTGTTAAAATATAATTTTAAATTTAACTTGCGTATGTAGCATTTCAGATCAATCAAAACTTTAGCTAAACTTCCATAGGTACTTGGTATAAAAGTATATCCCAGAGCTAACAATTCAACTAGATCAGAATCTAGTTCCAAAGATGAAAAGTTGTAGATAGTAAAATCTTTCCTTATGTTAGTGTGTATAACAGGGCCTTGCAAGAAATCCCTCGGACATATGGGAGAAACATTGTCTATTAACGTTTCCTCCAGTACACATTCCCCCCTTGTTTCTTCTGTTGGTTCCCTAAAAAAACTTTATCATTAGGGAGCTCTAAAGGAACCTGCTTATTCTGGTCAGTTCTCCTGGTCCTCTTTGGTTCTTATAGTTGTAATTAACAGCAGTGGACCCTTTTAACCTGTTACTTCTTCTAACTTCCTGTCTAGGTGTAGTAGTAAGGTGTTCCCCATTTTCACCTTCCAACAGAATTAATTCAGCATTAACAGAAGTAGAAGGCCCATTTAAATCAACAGTATTGGACCCTGCACTTGGAATGTTCAAATGGGAATAGGCTTGGTTAGAAAAGTAAGCTGTTCTGTCCTTACTAACTTCTTATTTTTGTTAATTTTTAATTTAAGTAACAATGCATCAATGCTAGAAAAAATACGATCATAGTCGTATTTAAACTGCAAAAAAGAAGTATTAGTTTTAATTTCTTCATCCAAAACATTCACTTCAGAAATAAGAGACAAAATGTGCATATCGTAATGTTTAACTATCACATTTAGCAATTGTAACCCCTGTTCCTGAAACAAACATTTCAATTCTGAAAAGTACACTTGGTCCAACAGTAGTCCAGAAGGAGTAAAGTTGTTCCTAAGGCCTTTTGGAACCAGTTTCTCATTTAAACATTGCCTAAAATAAGCAGCTTCCAGCTGCAGTTTTTTTAATTTAAGCAACTTAATGTCAAGTACCTTTAAACGGTCACTAAACCAGTTGTTGTCATTTTCTTGAACAGGAAAAGAACTGACAGTTGACCCAGTATTAGCGCCTGACAAAAGCAACGGGTTCTCTTTATTAATCCAGTCGCTCAAGGTTCGGCGTTCCTCCACTGGCTCCGTACTATGCCCCTCGCTTGAGTTAGATGCTGGTGGTGTAATTGGGTTAGCATTAGTTACTGCAGCATAACTAGTAGAAGGGATCCGAAGATGCATGGAGTTGAAGGAAACAAGTCCGCTTCCTACTGGTAGAAGCAGTAGCGTTTTGAACAACAGAACTTCCTGCCTGTTGTTTATTCAATCGAGGAGGCAGTCCTCTAAGCTGTTGGGCTGCAGGAAGTGACGTAGCAGACCCTTCCGAGTCAGAAACTGGAACAGCATTCCGGTTTACAATAGTTTCAGACTTTTCTTTTCTGTTAAAAGTTGGAAGTTGCTCTAAAACATCCATACGAACATGTAAAGCTTCCAATTTTTGTGAAATGGAAGCCAATAAAGAAAATAAATCTGCTTCACTTGATTTTTCATGAATAGCTGTTAGACAATGGATTCAACTGCTTCTTAAAGATTTAAATGCACCACAAGTGGAGATTGATGTTGTAACAGAATCTGCTACGTCACTTCCTGCAGCCCAACAGCTTAGAGGACTGCCTCCTCGATTGAATAAACAACAGGCAGGAAGTTCTGTTGTTCAAAACGCTACTGCTTCTACCAGTAGGGAAACGGACTTGTTTCCTTCAACTCCATGCATCTTTCGGATCCCTTCTACTAGTTATGCTGCAGTAACTAATGCTAACCCAATTACACCACCAGCATCTAACTCAAACGAGGGGCATAGTACGGAGCCAGTGGAGGAACGCCGAACCTTGAACGACTGGATTAATAAAGAGAACCCGTTTTCCTGTTTGTCAGGCGCTAATACTGGGTCAACTGTCAGTTCTTTTCCTGTTCAAGAAAATGACAACAACTGGTTTAGTGACCGCTTAAAGGTACTTGACATTAAGTTGCTTAAATTAAAAAAACTGCAGCTGGAAGCTGCTTATTTTAGGCAATGTTTAAATGAGAAACTGGTTCCAAAAGGCCTTAGGAACAACTTTACTCCTTCTGGACTACTGTTGGACCAAGTGTACTTTTCAGAATTGAAATGTTTGTTTCAGGAACAGGGGTTACAATTGCTAAATGTGATAGTTAAACATTACGATATGCACATTTTGTCTCTTATTTCTGAAGTGAATGTTTTGGATGAAGAAATTAAAACTAATACTTTTTTGCAGTTTAAATACGACTATGATCGATTTTTCTAGCATTGATGCATTGTTACTTAAATTAAAATTAACAAAAATAAGAAGTTAGTAAGGGACAGAACAGCTTACTTTTCTAACCAAGCCTATTCCCATTTGAACATTCCAAGTGCAGGGTCCAATACTGTTGATTTAAATGGGCCTTCTACTTCTGTTAATGCTGAATTAATTCTGTTGGAAGGTGAAAATGGGGAACACCTTACTACTACACCTAGACAGGAAGTTAGAAGAAGTAACAGGTTAAAAGGGTCCACTGCTGTTAATTACAACTATAAGAACCAAAGAGGACCAGGAGAACTGACCAGAATAAGCAGGTTCCTTTAGAGCTCCCTAATGATAAAGTTTTTAGGGAACCAACAGAAGAAACAAGGGGGGAATGTGTACTGGAGGAAACGTTAATAGACAATGTTTCTCCCATATGTCCGAGGGATTTCTTGCAAGGCCCTGTTATACACACTAACATAAGGAAAGATTTTACTATCTACAACTTTTCATCTTTGGAACTAGATTCTGATCTAGTTGAATTGTTAGCTCTGGGATATACTTTTATACCAAGTACCTATGGAAGTTTAGCTAAAGTTTTGATTGATCTGAAATGCTACATACGCAAGTTAAATTTAAAATTATATTTTAACAATGAAACAACAAATGTGAATGACAAATTGAAACTGACTAGCTTTTAACCTCCTACACAACAAAACTTATTACTATTTGAACAAATGTGCTAATTAGATATAAGACATCTGTTTTCTACACAAAAATCAAGTAGTACTTTGAACGAGATGAATATTTCATTTGCACAACGTGAATGGTTAAAAAACCTGGGTTTTTAACTGTCAGGTTTTTGAAACCTGACAAAGGAGGGGCTTGGTAGTGTTCGACAACGCTCAATATACAGAAAAATGATGCAAGTGTTATCATCTGACGCCTATGTTACTTCTTCCCTTAATGAGATTAATGTAGTTCAAGGTCGCACTGGGTATTTCCATGACCTTTTCTTAGCAGGCAAAATTGACTTAGAGACATATAATTACATTGACATTATTCAGCCAAAGTTGCCTGTAATGTTCGGAATACCCAAGATACACAAAGACCAAAAGAACCCTCCCATGAGGGCATTAATAGATGGTAGGTCTTCTATGACCTACCCTGTTCAAAATTGATAGATAGTATTCTATCAAAATATGTAAAGAAAATACCTACTATTTGTAAAGACTCCTGGTCTTTCTTACGTGACATCAACAGTATTAAGTTTGACCTTGAGTGTAACTTTTGACTGTAGATGTCATTGATTTATACACATCCATCCTCACAATGAGGCAGTTGAATGGATTCAACTGCTTCTTAAAGATTTAAATGCACCACAAGTGGAGATTGATGTTGTAACAGAACTGTTGAGTATAGTATTGTCATCAAACTTTTTTGTTTTTGAACATAAATTCTATTTACAAAATGTGGAATAGCCATGGGCTCCTCATGGAGCCAGTGTGGCTAACTTGTTTGTAGCCTTTGGGAAAACTTTTATATACTATCTAATGAAACTGTAATGCAGAAGATAAAATATTACACTAGGTTTTTGACCTACATATTTATCCTTTTAAAGGGAATGAAGTTGAAGCAAAACTTTTGTAGATTATTTGAACAATTCTACACAATGGTTAAAATTTACTTATAGGTTTTCAACAGTAGAAACAGACTACTTGGATGTGAGACTAACTAAAGAAATAGATGAAGAGATTTATTTGTCTGGCATTTTCAGGAAACAGACGTACTGCAACTCTTTCCTGCACTACACTAGTTTACATCCACTTAGGCAGCGAAAATCTATTGTCAAAGGACAACTGGTACGTGCAGGCAGGATGTGCAGCACTTACAGCGATTTCAAAGCTGAGTGCCAATTTTGAAAGGTATGTTTATAAACCGTGGATACCCTGTCCCTCTTTAGAGGGGCTTATAAATGAAGTTGACACTAAAAGAACAAAAGGGTTGTATAAACCACTACTTGACCAATCTAATGTAGGTAGGTCTATTACTGATAATGAACTAGCACACCAAAATTCCTTATTAAATCAGCAGAGAAATTTTTCTTTAAGTTTTATAACTCAATTTAATTTGAATTCAACAGGAATTTGGGCCATTATCTTAAAAACTGGCCACTAGTTATTAATTCCGTTAATTTGATTGACAAGTTAGGTCAGCGCCCTATGTAATTTACAGGAGAAGTAATAATTTGAAAGAACTTTACAGCACACTTCTAACACTTATGGTTACATAAGACCTAGAGGTTCATTTAAATGTGGATGCTGCAACATGTGTAAAGTGATGAGAACTGGAAATTCCTTTATAGTTAGGAACAAAAAATACAACATTAAGCAGAGGATTACTTGTGATTCAAAGTCAGTGGTGTACATCGCTTTGTGTAATTCCTGCCCTTCCTTTTACATAGGAAAAAACAATCGCAAACTAAAAGAGAGAGTATATCAGCATCTTTATGCTATAAAAAAACCTCTTTTAGAGAATGCCTTGGCAAAACATGTTAGCAGTAACCCTGACCACTCCTTTAGTTTTATGGGTATTGACCAAGTACCTTTAACTGATAGGGGAGGCCCCTTTCAGACAGTTCTTGAGTGTGTCGAACTTTTATGGCAGTTGAATTTAGATGCATTTAGGCTAGATGGCCTCAATGAGAACTGTAACATTTCATGTGTTCTTAAACTAAAGAGCTACTTTAGGTAATGCCTATATGCACATTACTTTGTGGGTTTAATGCATAATATTTACAATGTTATTAATGTAAATGTACTAGTAAGAATATTTTTATGATGTTTTTTATCATACAATATTTATAGATAATTCAATGGAGTTTTTTATGACTATTCATGATTTTATTTATTATTTTTAATTAAGACAAATTAGTGCAGGATGTGCAATTATTTGTCACTTCCTGTTAACTGAGTATTTGAACAGACCAGTTTAGCTGTTTTATTTGTCTTCTTCTGAGGAAGCTGTGACAGGGGTCACGGCGAAAACGTTGTCTTTTGAAAAATAAAACACTTTTACGTTAAAGAAGAAACTTGGACTTTGTTTCCTGTGGTTAGTATTGACTATCTGGACATCAGGTTGCCTGTTTCTACACATTAATACACACAGTAAAGTACAATTTCCCTTAAGTGCACACAGAGATCACAGTCAGTCTGGGGCTGGCTGCTTCCTTGCTCACCAGGTCCCCAATAAGGCTCCCCACTGGCACAGCTATTGGGTCCAGGTCTCAGCCTAATTGGGCAAGCTAAAACCTCCAGTACCCTCTCTGTCCAACCAGTGCTTCATGTCCCTGCCCAAGTAGCTGACACAACACACACACACACTTTGAGATAAGTATTTATACAACTTCACAGACACTCCTGTGAAAGGCTGACACAGATTCTCCAACTGTGCCCCTTTACCCAGACTATACGGTAGTAATTACTGCCACCACCCAGTTAATAATATCAGCTACTAAAAGGCCCTTAAAATGGTGTCCAATTATTACTGTGCAATATTAATATCCAATGGTAATGTGAATATACAGTCTAAGGCTTATTGGAAGGGCTTAGACAGTAAACTCTACAAATTTATAATGTACTCTAAAGTATACTTCATCTCTACACAAAGCAGCCACACGTAGAAGGTTTTAAAAATATTTAATAATAAATAATTAAAACACAAGACAAATCTACTACACCGCAGAGATATCTAAAAGTTCACAGATCACACAGAAACTTAAAATAATACAGTAGGACAGGTCTGGTTTCAAAGAAAAATACCTAATTAATCTTTACTAGCTTTAACTATTCCTACAAGATATCACAGTGCTAAAAACTTACATGTGAGCATAAGCAGAGTGCTGATAAGTTAGATGTCCAGATCAAAATGCTTCAGGTCTCGTTTGAGAAATAGTATTTAAATATTACTAACAAACATGTCTCTAAGGCCCTCCCAAAATTACATCATTTTTGACACTTAGGCTTCCCCAGTATTCATATTGCATCATTATAACAGCTGGTCTGATTTCTCAGGCCACAAACTGCATTATTTTGCAATCTAACACCTCCTTAGAAACTTACAATGATACAAGACATTTCACATGTATATACTAACAGAAACTAAAGCAACAAAAGCACCTTCCACATCTAAATTCTAGTCATAAACATTAGCCTTAAAACAATGGGCATGAAATCTTTATCCAGCTGCCCTCTGGCCTAATTCTAACATGAAAGGATACAACATGCTTCACTGGGCCAGTAGAGTGCAATGTTGTCACACATTTTGCAGTTATACAGTTGATAGAATTATATATTAAATTCTATTTGACTAGGCTGGCAGCCTTCGCCCATATCTCCCCAATTGTCATGCACGTTTTCTGTGTTTTGTAAATCATTTGACATCATGACAAACAATGTTCCATGTTTTGGAGAATGAATGTGGAGAACTGAAGGCTGCTGAACTGTTGGAATTGTCACCTCTGCCAATTTTACAACTCCACATCTGTTTTTCCCATGTTTGCTACTCCTGTGGATAATAAATGCAATTTTATACAGTCCAGCCCTGGGGTGTAAGGGCTCTTGTCATTGCAGAATTGATGAAAGAGTTGGCGTTACTTTCCAAAGTACTTCCACAGAGAATGACCTTATCCTACTATATATTTCATAGAATACTAAGCTACAGAGGTTGACTATTGCAATTGTCTTTACATTTGATGAACTGTTATACTATATACAATACATGTGACACATTAATGCCTTAGTGGGAACTGTACCCCATGTCACAGTGTGCACAGCAGACAGTGGTAAAGGGCATGAGAGTTATGCTTATGTAAGAAGTAGCAGTCAGCAAGGGTCCCCAAAATATATTTTTTTCTTCAAAGGACTGTTCCTATAGGATGAGAAGTTACAGTGGTTACAACAGGTTTTATACATTGCACATCGCCAAGTATTGCATTATGGGATTTTTTCACAGCATTTACTTCCTTAATTGCTGTGCTGCTTTTAATTGACTGTTTCCACATTTTCTGTGGTTATGTCATCTTCAGGGGGAATCTGTTAAGTTATAAGAATACATATGCCAGCTATGTTATGGAGGGGGATTGTGACTTGGCATGGGCAACCAATCAGCTCTTCTAGGGGCATGTGTTGAAACAATTGATAACATCTGCAAATGTGCTGTATGCTGGATGGGAATTATCTATTTCCACTACCACAGTGACAGCACAATTATGCAACTGAATGTATATTGCTGTTTTTTCACACATGATATCAAAAAATCTTACCGTGATCTTTTCACATCCCCCAAACCCAGTGGTCCACTTTCCCAACCTCTCTTCTTTGTAGTTTACTTACCAGACTGCACCCCCCCCCCCTTTATAGATTCCTGGATCCACCACTGATTGTCATCTGACTTTGATCCTCAGTGGTTTACCAGAAAATCTAAAATTTTAGGAGAGTCAAGGTAAATAGATGAGGCAAAATCAGGAACATTCTACAAATCTGTGGACAGTTGACAGCTATGTCTTCAGCTGCTTTAGCTAGCTGCAGTCAGAGAAAAACAGTAAAACATGGATATAATGCTAATACTATACTCTACCCATCCGAAAATGTACTATGGCTTGCTAATATGTGCACAAATATTTAGTCTGTTACCATTTATTAGACCATTTTAAACTTTAGAAAGGTAATAACTATTCAGACAGTTTGACTTTTAATAACTGGTGTATTCACAGTTTATACAGCTTACACCATCCAAGTTAAATAATTTGTGATTGCTTTAGTTCAGTATGAGATATTTATTTTGTTAGCTCTTCTCACAAGTTTTAGTGCTTCAGTATAAACGCACGCGCGCGCGCTTGTGTGTGTGTGTGTGTGTGTGTGTGTGTGTGTGTGTGTGTGTGTGTGTGTGTTTGCATGCATGTGCACGCACTCGCGTGCATGTGCTTGTGGATGTGTGTGTTACACTTATACTTAGAATGCAGACACTTGGGCATCAGATGGAATGATATCTGCAAAAATCCTAGAACTGCTTACATAATGATACCTTATCTCCAGTATCACTTTTCAACAGATTTAATGTCAGGACTGAATGTATGACTATAGATCTTGGTTTAGGACTCTGTGCTGGCCAATGATATTCTCTTGGCATTCTCCCACTCCCTTCTAAGTCTGGTGAAACTGAGCGTATATTATTGCACATTTGCCGATAAAGGCTATCACCAGGCAGTGACTTGGTGAGCTAAACGCCTACCTTCATGACTTGCACCTTGACACTGCCCCACCACTAAGGGCTTGCAGGGCTTTATCCTCCTATGCCACTACAGCTGACTGCAGCTAACAAGAGTTAGGCACTGAAACAGCATGAACTGCATTGTCCTTTGCTGGAATCCTGACCTTTGCTACTAGTGCCTCATAGTTCTTTGTATGAGAACTTTATTGTCTTGGTGGAGGAGAGGCTGCATAATGGTATCATTTAAAATGTAATATGAAGACAGGAAGATATTTTATTTTTACCTAATATGTGACAGGCTGCAGCAGGGAAGGACATCTTTATTGCATTCTATAAGTGGTCTTTCACCCCCTCCACCCTTATCTACCTGATATTAACAGCCGCACACAAATGGTACAGCCATCTGTGTGGATATCTTGCCGTAGGCCACTCAGTGCAATAGGTTATTTTTGCAGCTTTACATGCAATGCATCAGTCCTAATTTCATAGTAATACATTATATGTTCACTTGCAGGGGGTCTGCTAGGGATAGTCTATGAGGTGAAGGTAAGCATCTGAGTCAAAGCTAATGATCTTACTGTCCAGTCCTGTCCAAGAAATAGATGCCATTGTGCTTGAGTCTAAATGTACCAAGAGTCACAAATTCCTCCAATGATAAAATCTGTATGTTCATAGGTTCATAGGCTGGTACTAGGCTATTGGCCCTAGGGCCTATACAAGCCTAGCCATAACAATTCCCTGGGTATTTCTTCCCACAGTATTTACTTCCCTGGACCCCTGTCTAGCATGGCGACTGATGTGATACCCATTGTGAATTTCCTATCTCCCATTCAATCACCAAGGTTCCTTTTGAAGAGGGCCAAAGAGGCATTCTGCTTGACATGTATGGGCAGTCTATTCCAGAGTCTGGGGAGTCTCTGGGTCAGGAACCTATCCCTGCAGCATGTTTTGTTCATTGTGATGACAAGGTTTAGATCCCTGGAATGTGTGTTTTTGAGGGATTGGGATTTCTTTAAGTGTAGCATGTCCAACAGCTCTGGGTTTGACATGGCCTTGTATGTTAAGCAGAGATAGCCTCTGAGTAGGCGATATGTGACAGAGTATAGGTGGAGTTTCTTTAGATGGTCAGCATAGGACATCTGCTTTAGGTCTGTGATTCTTTTAGCGAGGTATTTCTGCAGCCTTTCCAGTTGTTACATATGACTTGAGAGGTACATACCTAATTGGGCATTGTATTCTATAATTCGTCTAATGAGGGATGAGTACAGTGGGATAATGACCTCCTTTTTTCTGGATGAAAAGCCCTTAGTGATGAGGTGTACCACATAGAAGGATTTCCTGACTGTTGTGGCGATGTGGTTATCGAAGGTGAGACCACTGTCCACCTGTGTCCCTAAGTCTCTTATCACACTTTCATTGTTTAGTGTACTGCCACCTATGTGGTAATTCACGGGTACATGTTTTTTCCCAAAGGGGATAACTAAACATTTCTTGGCATTGAGCTTGAGCCCATGGCTCTGGTAACAAGAATCTGTTTTTGTAAGGCCCTATTGTAAAATATCCACATCATTTGGGGATTCAATAATGGCTCCCAGTTTGCAGTCATCTGTGAACTTTGTTAGCCAGAGTCCCTTAGTGATGGCCTATACTTCAGAGAAGTAGATGCCAAATAAGCACGGTCCCAGGACCGAACCCTGAGGTACTCCACTTGTCATTTGTCTGGAGCTGGATTTGGAGTCGGCTACTTTTACAGTGTGGGTTCTGTCAGTAAGCCAGTTGGCAACCCATCGAGTGATGTGGGGATTAATGCCCAGCTTAGTAAGTTTATCTATGATTCCAGATTGGGGGATGGTATTGAAGGTCTTGGCAAGGTCCAGATAAGCTGTGTGGACCACCTTACCCTCGTCCACGGCTCTGGAGACTGAGTTGAAGAAGTCAATCAGGTTCAGGAGACAAGATCAGCCCTTCACAAACCCAAACTGTGTGGGGCCAGTGTTTGAAGGTTGCCAATGTCTTTGTTTATAAGTTCCATGTTAATACGTTCCATGGCCTTGCAGATCAAGCTCATCAGACTGATGGGGTGGTAGTTCTCGGGATCCAAGGTAGATACCCCCTTGTGGAGTGGGATAACTGTAGCTGTGCACCACTCAGTGGGCACAAAGCCTGAGCTGAGGCTATGATTAAACATGACACTTAGGTGAGGTGCCAGTTCATTTTGTAGTTCATGTAGTACACAGCCTGGGATGTCGTCTGGTCCCATGGATGCTGTATTCTTAGCTTTGAAGAGTGCTTTTTTACCTGTGTGGCCGTTATTACCGGAATATGGCAGAATATGAGAAACAGTTCCTGTTACAATCTGGCTTACTTTGTACTTGTCATAGCTTAAGATTGGTAGAGGAAGCATAGTTTCTTATTCCAAAATAATCACAGAAAATCAGTTTAGTGCCATCTTTACTGCTGCCACATCACAGTTGCACAAAAGAAACAAAATTCATTTTTACAGTATTAATGATCAGAGCAAAGGTTTTAAGTAGTGTACAGACATGGTTTTCAAACAATTGAAGGGTGAAAAATATCCCAGGTGATTGTGCATCTCTGTTTTAAGTGACATTAGCTCAGTGGAAAAATCTTGGCATTCAGTGGTAAGTTTATATCCCAACTGCCTGCAGTGAATATTTGTTTTCCTTTCATTTCAATTAATTAAACTGGAACAAGGTTTGTCTCCCAGACTCTGTATACATTTTGGAATAATTAGGAGAAATGAACCATAGAACCACTAGCTCTATGTTTAGATTAAAGACATAACACATCACTTCTGACATTTTTAAATAAAACTTCATGTGAAAAATATCAAATAACAACATGTCAATATGTTAATAGGAATGCATCAATTTCTTTCAAGAAAGCACATCCTATGTAGATTGCTTTCTGCAATCATCTTGATGAGCCACAGGAACTTTCTGACACGGGAGAAGCCTTGTCCCTAGGAGTTTCAGGAACTTAACAGCTCTGATCTTAATTGTAGCAGGGGAAAGAACATTTCATTTAGTGCAAAAACATACCTCATATTTAACTACTTATGATCACTGGCCTGGTTAACCTATATGGTTTCCTAAGCAATCAACAGTGGGGGAGACAGAGCCCATAAATGTCTATCTGCTGACAGACTGCATAGGGAAAGATGACAGGTGACATGCATGACCCACCCCACAGTAATATAAACCTCTGCATTTAGACATCACACCAAAAGTTCTGCTCTGTTTCCTACCTTCTGCTGTTTTATTAGAAATGTTTCACTATAGTAAATAAAGAGTAGTAATGATTTAATTGTATAAAGAGTTAGTTAAATGCACTTTTGTTATATTAAGGTTGCATTTCTAGGAACAACTGTTTATTTTAATGAGGACTTTCCATAATTGTATGCCCCATCTTCCTCAATAACATATGCTTTCCTTTTGTCTTAACTTCCCAATAAAGGCATTTCTAATTTAAATAAAAGACTTTAGTAGTAAATTTATAGTAGATTCATTTAAAATGTAGATTTTCAAGGTCTGTATAGTTGTTTTTACTTTTTCTTTTTTCAGGTTTCCCATTCCCTAAAATCTTTTTAGTGAATTTAGTAAATAAAGCTATACTGTTTCAGTGACCTTTAACAATAGAACTGATCTCATTCTCCCTAACCAGGTAATTAATACATGTGGCATTAATATGTGTGGCATCAGCTGTTAGATGTCGCATCAAGGATTATAAAATCATAATACAAGAGTCTTTCTCATTACTTTACAGGAGACATTTTACTTAAATGGATCTGTGGAAGGACTGCAATGGTGTGCTTAAAACCTCTGTAGTAAATACACTGGATGACAGTTTTTTTCTGAATTGCACTCAGTTCAGAGTGCATCTCTTGAGATGATTTAGGCGTTCTTATACTTATAAACTCTCTTCCCACCTGTTTATAATCCATAGTTAGTTTTTTTACTCCTTTCTGCGTCGTCTGTAGAGGGGTTATAAAAGGCAAATATTTTTGTATCATTATGAGCTGATATGAAATGTGCGAGTAGTGCTTCTGTTGGAACATTCTTTACTTCATAATTGCTATTGTGCTATTTGATGGAGTACCTTGTAGAAATTCTATATATTTAACCATATATTGTTGATGTATTCAGTCTTGCACTTTTCATGAGGTGCTTATTTTGTAACTGAAATGAGAGGTGTATAGCATTTGTGGTGGTGTGTTCTAATGTTTCTGTACTTCCTTTTTGGTAAACATGAAATAATTTTCTGTCTGTTATTGTACTGCACATCAGATTAATTCACTTGGTCACTGATGGTATCACACTTGTCATCAGAAGCAATACCAGTCATCATTTGTGCAGAGCTGAGGGTGAAGTGAGAACAGTGCTATTGTTGTTGGAAGGATTAGTTTTAGTCATGTAATCATTTATTTCAACTGTGTGTTAAGCCCTTAAAAGTGTTCTGTATTGCAGTATGTTGCTCCTCCACTCCCCCTTTTTAAAACATTTAATTATGTTTTCTCCTATTGTAAGCATTTATATTACTGAAGTCAAACACATGCTGTGGAATAGGCCCTCAATACTGGTCTACATTACAGACTGCAGATTCATTTTCTCCATATTTTTTTAATCAATAACATTAGTCTGGTGAAACATATGTTGGTGAATTGTCCCATGTGAGATTTTCAGTAGTTGCACTGTCTACAGTGACTTACAGTAGGTCAAATGAGTCATACACAAAATCCCTAAGGATAGTGGGGTAGATGGTGCCTGTATTTGTAAGGAAGTGCTAGCATGTCACCTTGATGCTAACGTGCTTTGGTGACATGGCCTACTGAATACAGGCGATCCTACAGATTGTGATCTCACAGTGTTGTGTGATCGAGAACTGGAATGAGAGGTTCTGCTACATGCAGATGAATGATAATGAGGTCTACATAGCTTCTGTTGCATTACCATATCCTGTCCTTGTCCTCATCCACTACTGTTTCCTACTTGTGTCTGGTAGGTCTTGACTAGTGAGCACAAAGAGGCAGAAATGGCTGCTTTGTGCACCAACATACATCTCATGAGTGTGATCATGGTATTATCTCTAGCATTTCCATGTAGTGTTGCACATACTCCTGTATACCCTTTAGTACTCTGGTCATCTCTAGCTGACTCCCTGTGGCAAGTGAACTGAGCCTGGACAATGTTCTTGCACATCTGCTATTGGGTAGCCAATGCTTTTTTGTGTTTCTGGGGTTAGTTGTGACATGTGCCTGACAACCCTTTGCACAGGTGTTGCAGTCGACACTGTTACCTCTGAGATTATACCATTTTCCTGAAAGTGTTCCTGTTGTTGCGCAAACACTGATGCTGATGTAGGGATCTCTTCCTGTACTGCCTGCAATGTAATGTCTTCATCTACTTGAATGTGTGATCCTGTGTCACTTCTTATGGAGATATGCTCCTGCTTTGGGGTGTGTGATCCTGCCATTACACTTAGTGACTGTATGCCACTGCCTTCAGGTTGTATCATAAATATAACTGTTAAGTTACTTACCATCATCAGTAGCCATTCTACTGCAGGCCCTCTGAAGTAGTAATTAATGACATTATTACTGAGATCTTGGGCCACATTAATGAATGTTGTATAATAAGGTGAGGAGGACACTTTCTGGGTACATTCAGAGCACTTTCCTGATGGTCAGAACTGTAGTGTTGACCTGTTGATAAGAATTGTCACGTGTTACATGTAACGTGTTAACTTTTGTTGTTGTTTTCAGTATTTTAATTTTCTGAGGGGGGGGGGGATGTGGTAATCTTCCTGAGTGGATGACTGTGATTGCTGAAGAGGTGGGTAGTTGCCAGTGTCCATACACTTCTGATTATGCCCATGGCATCATCATCTCTATCATAATCATCTCCTTGCATGCAGAGGATGTTTACATCATCTGGTGTTAAATATATAACCATAGAGGTCCTCCTATGGTACTGCTATGGATAGCTGCATTCTGCCTAGGCTTTGCTCTGGCATGTCCTGCCATGTCATTTGCCTCTTTTCTGCACTGCATAAGCATTAATTTCCTTCCCCAACTGCATTTATATTAATAAAACAAAAACAGAAATATAGCCAAACAGACTGGAACTCACCTGTCCAACTGCTGTATGATACTTGCTAGTTCCTATTTGTAAACCTTGCAGCTGTCCATCTTATCAAGACTACATGAATACCTAGTTGTTCTAATTTATTGATCAGTGTTTTGTGTATGGCCCCATCAAATGCTGAAATTAAACTATATAAACTACATTACAGCGTAAATGTTCATTCATAGCTATTATATTGCTATAGAACATCATGTTATCGGTGGTATCTATTTTCAACATATGTATGCTAATATACGGTTTCAATTCCTAACATATCCAGTTCTGACAATAATGTATCCAATATTACCTTCTCCATTATTTTTCCACAACATGAAAATAGACTTAAGGGTCTGTATGACTCTGGGTTTGTCCCACTTACCTTTCCCTTATAGACAGATTTAATAGGTGCATGTCTCCAGACTTGGGGAATCTCCCCATATTTACATGACCTGGTAAATAATCAATATAATGGTAATAGGGTGGCTGTGAAAGTATTGATGGCATTTTAGTCCATTTATGAATTTCTTATGCAAATGAAACTCAAGATGAGCTGATCTTTCTGAATTACAGTCTTAAGCACTGATATGTGTGGTCTTATAGACATCAAATGACTTTGAGTCATCAAGGATGATCTGCACTCAGTGGTTCTGACCAGAGGAATGAGCATCAGCACACAGAATGCCTCTGTGAAATATAAATATGCAAAAACATTTAATTATATATCTGCACTGAGTTAATATTTAAGTTGGAATGGAAGCTTAATATACATGCATCTATCGCAATATGACGCACCTTATAGGATCATAGGAAGTTACTAGGCTATTGGCCCTGAGGCCCTTATAAGCCTAGCCAAGAGTTTAGCCCATGTTTAGACAAGTCAGCACCTAAAGACCCTGTCCAGCAGGGAGACAGGTGGAATCCCAGGGGTGTATTTTCTGTTTCCCATCCAGTTATCCAGGTTGCACTTGAAAAGGGATAATGAGGTACTCTGCTTGACATGGAGAGGGAGTCTATTCCACAGATGGGGGAATCTCTGGGACACAAATCTGTCCCACCAACAAGACCTATTTATGTCACAGACCAGGTTAAGGTTGCGTGTGCAGCTTACTCTCTCCAAAGGGGATGATGAAGCATTTTTTGGAATTTAACTTGAGGCCATGTTTCTGGCACCAGTCATTTGTTTGGTTGAGATCCTCTTGAATGACCCCCAGATCACTTGGGGAATTAATGACTGCATCCAGCTTGTAGTCATCTGCAAACTTGGTTAGCCATAGCCCACTGGTTTTGGCCTGCACCTCAGAGAAGTATATCCCAAATAACCGAGGCCCCAAAACCAATCCCTGCGGTATGCCACTCATTACGGTCTACTGCTTAAGGTGACTTCCCCTATTTCACTTCTTAATCCACTTTAAATGAAGCCATAAATGCAATTTAAACCTCTTATTAATGTAATGCAGTTACAAAGCAGTAATTATGAAGGAAATTGCACAAACATTACTGTAGATCAATATGTATGTATACCTTTACGAAGCTTTCTAGGAGCTAGCACAGGTGTATAAATACTAAGCATGTGCGAGCCTGCCATTTTGTAGTAAGCTGTTGAGATGTAAGCATGTATGTCTGTGTAGTCTGTCAGTTAATCATTTGATTATATTTTGTACTGCTGCTATCCACCCTGATGTGTTTCTGTCTAATAAAGTATATAAACTAACTACCCTGCCTGTTCATCTTCAATAGTAAACCAAGACAAGTGACATGTGTCAGAATGGGGTCCAGAAATCCAGATTCAGGAACGAGAAGGCCTCAGTTAATATTGGAGGAATATCGGGTCTACTGCACATATAATTCACAAAAAAGGTCAGAAACGTATTTCAGGTACCAAAGCTTACTTAAATGGTTTCTTATTTGCAAAATATAAAATGAAGCTCTCAGAATGCTCTATATGAATTTCTAAGTAAACGAAATTTCCAAAACTGCAACATATTGAAAAGAATATTTGAATAACTACAGAAAATGGTTGAAATAAAGTCCAAATTGCATAAAATAAAAAAAACAAGGAAAACGCCCACATTTTTTTCACTATGTGATACTTTTTCCCATTAATTAAAGGTATTTGAGATATCCAAATTATGTAACGTGTTCACATGTTTGTGCAGTATTACAGTACGGTTATTCTGCAAAATACAGCCATTTCAAAGCATATTTCACAAAGTACAGTATTTCAAAGAGTTTACTGTGCATTTGAATGTTCTTACAAGTACTGGCTGTGTGCATGTTTGTATACAATTACAAGGGCCATTTTTTCAATGCAGAAACATTTGTTAGGGTATGTGGTGGTGAGTGTTTTGGAATACCTTGTTGGCATGGCTGAAGGATTTCGTAGACCAATTCCACTTGTATTTGATAATAATATTGCAGAGAATTGGAGAGTGTTTGAGCAAGACTGCAATATTTTCATACAAGCTGCATTTTCTCGTAAAGATGACTGTACAAAGGTATTTATTCTGCTTAATTTAGCTGGTTCAGAAGCCACAGAAAGAGAGTATTAATTTGTGCATGCACCAGCTGTACTTGCAGGGGAGGGGGAAAACCATCATATAGTTGTACAGGCTGAGTCAAGGGAAAACCCTCAAGGCTTAAAAAGTAAATTTAGTGAAATCTCTAACCCCCAAATGAATATTATAATGGAAAGGCACTTGTTTTGCACAAGAGATCAAAAGCCTGGTGAAACCTTTACAGATTATATAACTGACTTGAAAAATAAGGCTAAAATGTGCAGATTTGGTGATCTAAGGGATGAGTTGAAAACGACAGACTTGTATGTGGTACTAAAAATGATGCTGTGAGAAAGATTTTGTTTTGTGACAGTAATTTGTCAGATATATGAGCTCACAGAAAAGCATACAAATATGCTTACAAATGAGAAACACATGCTTCCAGTATCTTCTAGTGCTCATGTTGATAGCATGCAGCTTGTGTTTAAAAGAAACAGGCTCAAGTACATGGCAGCAACTGTAAGCCCTACAACAGTCACTGGAAAACCCCATACCTTTCTAGCAAATTCCAGAGTGGGCACAGACTCAGTGAAGCACAAGAGTGAGTCATCAAACTCAAAGAATGTGCTTCTACCCAGTTTCATAGTCAGTTGTTGTAATTGTGGTGCAAATCATGAACGCAAAAGAGAAAAGTTCTTAGCTTTTGGTCAGCAATGCCACAAATGCAGTAAGTGGAACCATTTTAAAAGGTTTTGTAAATCAAACAAGGAGCATTTTTTTATTAAAAGAGAACATTCAAAGAGACAGGTTGATCAATTAGAAAGCTGTGACCCTACTTTTTATGTTGATGGTGTGTCTGTGCTTAATGAAACAGTCAATGCAGTAGATTTATGGGAAAAGAATGAAGTATTTTGTACTTTTATAGGTTCATAGTTTCATAGGTAGGTACTAGGCTATCGGTCCTGGGGCCTATACAAGCCCAGCCAAAAAGGTACCCTGGCTTTTGCCACCCAAGAAAACTATTTTCCTGTGCCACTGTCGAGCACTGTCGAGCAGAGCCACAGAGGTGATCCCTGGGGTGAATTTCCTATTTCCCATCCAATCATCAAGATTTTTCTTGAAGAGTGCTAATGAGGAGCTTTGTTTGATATAGATAGGTAGTTTATTCCAGAGTATGGGAAGTCTCTGGGACAGGAATCTATCCCTCCGTCATGTTTTGTTTATTGTGGTGACAAGGTTTAGGTCCCTAGAGCGTGTAGCTCGGAGGGATTGTGATTTCTTTAAGTGGAGCATGTCCAACAGCTCCGGGTTTGACATAGCTTTGTATGTTAGGCATAGATCACCTCTGAGTAGGCAATATGTGACAGAGTAAAGCTGGAGTTTTTTGAGACGTTCTGCGTAGGGCATCTGTTTGAGGCCGGTAATCCTCTTTGTGAGGTATTTCTGTGCCTTTCCAGTTGTTGTAGATGTCTTGTGAGGTACATACCAAAAGGGGCATTGTACTCTATAATGGGTCTAATGAGTGATGAGTAGAGGGGAACAATGACCTCTTTTTGATAGCATGCAGCTTGTGTTTAAAAGAAACAGGCTCAATTACATGGCAGCAACTGTAAGCCCTACAAAAGTCACTGGAAAACCCCATACCTTTCATGCAAATTCCAGAGTATGCGCAAACTTGAAGAGTGCTAATGAGGAGCTTTGTTTGATATAGATAGGTAGTTTATTCCAGAGTTTTCAGATTCAAATCCATAGACCTCAAAGTTGACACAGTTTCAAAGTGCAATGTTATGTCAACAGACAATTGCTAGATTATGTGCTGGTGAGAAGCTTGATTTGTCAAAGTGTGTGAAGCTTGTTGCTTATGGTGGTGAAGAAATTCAGACCGAAGGTTCAGTAATGGTTTCATGTTACTCTGCTGGGAACAGCTATGACTTGCAATTTTATGTGGTCAAAAGGTATGTACAGTCATTATTAGGCCTCAGAGACAGTTTGAAAATGGGACTACTTTCATTTAATAAGGAAATCCACCATGTAAGCTTAAAAGACCACTGTCCTAATTTCACCCAGTCTATTTTTTTCTACCTATGCTGATCTTTTTGAAGACAAACTAGGCAAACTGCCAGTTGTGTACTCCATGAAGTTAGACCCTGAAGCCAGCCCAGAAAATCCCAGTAGCTATGCAGAAGAGAGTCAAGGCTGAGCTAGATAAAATTGTGCAGCAAGGTGTAATTTATCCAGTTAATGAACTGACTGAATGGGTATCTTCCTTGGTGACTGCTCATAAGAAAAGCTCAGATGATATTAGAATATGTATTGATAAACAAGATTTGAACAAAGCACTGTAAAGACCTCATCATCCAATGCATACAGTTGATGAAGTAGCTGATCTTATGCCAAATACCACTGTTTTTTTGGGCTTGGATGCAAAAAGTTCATTTTGGCAAATTTTGCTTGATCAGAAATGTTCATTGCTAACCACTTTCAGTATAGCATTTGGCAGGTACAGATTTTTGAGAATGCTATTTGGGATAAATTCTGACAGTGAAGTCTTCCAGTGTGCAATGGAGTAAATTTTTTCTGGGTATCTGTGTGCTATTATAGTAGATAATATTCTAGTAGGAGGTAATAGTGAAGCTGAGCATGACAGAAACCTCAGGAACGTTCTGGAAAGAGCAGGTGAAGTGAATCTTAAGCTGAATCCTCAGAAGTGCAAATTCAGGCTATGACAGGTTACTTATGTTTGTCATTTGTTTACCAGTTCAGGCTTATGGCCAGATCTTTCCAAGCAAACAGCAATTTTTGAGATGCCTGTTCCAGACAATGTTCAAGCCCTACAATGTTTTCCTGGCATGGTTAACTACCTAGGCAAGTTCATTCCAGACTTGAGCCAACTTTCAGCACTGCTTAGAGAGTTGACACACAAAGATGCAGCTTGGTCAAGGTTAGAACAACACCAGAGAGCATTTGATGTCAGTCCACCAACTCTCAGATACTATGATGTTTACAAACCAGTTACTCTTTCTTGTGATGCTTCGAAGTTTGGCCTTGCTGCAGTCATTCTTCAAGAGGATAGACCAGTAGCCTATGCATCTAGAACTCTTGGTAACTGTGTATGCATGTTTGAAGTTCTATGATTATATTTATGGTAGACCTAATCAGATTGAAACAGGTCGCCAACCTCTAGTCACTATTTTGAGAAAGCCTTTGTATACAGCTCCTGCCAGCTTGCAATGCATGATGCTCAAATTGCAGAAGTATAATTCAATCTTGTTTACACAAAAAGGCAAATTTATTTATCTTGCTGATACATTATCCAAATAAGCCAGAAATACCACTGAACAGCATGAACATGAGAAACTTGATTTTGAAGTAATGGAAGTGAGAACTTTTTCTTCCACATGTCTTGATGAGTATAGAAGTCATACAGCCTCAGATCCAGTTCTTCAGAAGCTCAACCATTTTATCAGTCAGGAATGGCTGTCAAAGCAATCTTGCTTACCAGTAGAAGTGCAACCTTATTTTCCTTACAGGATGAGAGTTTGTTTGACAATGGTATCATCATGAAAGGTCCAAAAGTGATTGTTCCAAAGACCTTACAGCAAGAATATATTACTATTTTCCACCATGGCCACCCAGGAACTGTTTCTGCCAAAAGAAAGGTGAGAGGACTGGTATTTTGGTCTTCTGTGTCAAGGGACATTGAGAAAGGACTTTCATCTTGTTCTGTATGTAATAGTACTAAGCCACATCAACAGAAAGAACCACTTCAGCTAAACCAGATTCCTGAACTACCTGGGTCAACAGTAGCTACAGACATTTTCAAATGGAATGGTCAACATTACTTGGTGTTAGTAGACTTTTATTCATATTGGTTTGAAATTGACCTATTTCTTAAGCTACCATCCAGTACTGTCATTACTAAGATGAATTGTCATTTTGCAGTCCATGGTAGCCCACAGATAGTTATTTCTGACAATGATACACAAAAGATTTACTGAAGAGTGGGAATTTACTCATGTTATGAGTAGCCCTGAGTACCCACAGTCAAATGGTTTGGCAGAATGTGCAGTTCAAAGTGCAAAACAATTACTAGAAAAATCAAAATGAAACAATAGTGATATTTTCTTGAATCTCTTGAATCTCAGAAATGTTCCTCATGATGAACATCTTGGTTCACCTGCACAGAGACTTCTGTCAAGACAAACCAGAACCACACTACCAATTAGAATTTAATTACTGGTTCCATGTGTCAAGCACAACAGATAAGAGAAAAACCTAACTATTAAAGAAGTGCCTGTCCCAGAAGACCTATTATGATAAGACTAGCAAACTGCTCAAACCATTATGAGAAGGGGAGATAGTGAGGATGCAGACATCCTATGGTTTTGATCAAATTGCTGTCATGAAAAGTGTATGTCCAGAGCTGAGATCGTACATTGTGGAATTGTAAGGAGCAGAATTTAGGGAGAATCGGAAACATTTGGTCCAGGTGTCCGAGCCTGTATTGCAATATCATATCTGTGAGAGAGTCTCTATATATCAGAATGAGTTATCCAGTGTTCCAGTTCCAGAGGACAAGCCAATAAATATCCCTGTTCCTGTGAAGAATCACGAAACACATGAAGCAAGTTGTTCACCGATGGCTGTCCCTGTTGCTAAACCTAGTTCTGATTGCTATATCACTAGATTAGTTAGCATTTCCAGACCATGTTCCAGATACATGGCAACTTGGACATGAACGTTGTGTTTATTTTCTATTGTGTGTACAATTGCATGTTTCTTTTCAAATGTCTTTATATTGTGGGCAATTCATTAAAGAAGAAGTATGTGACTTAATATGTATGTATACTTTTAAGAAGTTTTCTAGGGGCTTGCACAAGTGTATAAATACTGAGCATATTCAAGCCTGACTGCCATTTTGTAGTAAGCTGTTGAGATGTAAGCATGTATGTCTGCATAGTCTGTCAGTTAATCAGTTCATTTATATTTTGTACTGCTGCTATCCATCCTGATGTGTTTCTGTGTAATAAAGCATATAATCAAACTACCCCATCTGTTTGTCTTCAATAGTAAACCAAGACGAGCGACAACTACTTTTATAGCCACACTGCCATAACTTAGTAATGCACCACCATATTGACAGTGTTGAATTAAAGTCAAAACATTCCTCTGCTTAAACAAATTCAAAGTGAAGCAGATGTTGAAGTAATGGACCGCTCACTGATTTCCCTTCTCATAGCAAAATGAAGTATATGCATGTATTTAAAAATATTTCAGTGTGACTGCTTCATTCCAAAAAGTAATGCAAACTTGTCACTGTTATTGCTTTTGTAGGTAATATGCATATGGTTGCATGGGTATGTATATGGCGATATGGTAATATCACACCTAAGAGAGTAGGATTCATGCCCTCTGAACTTCTGCCCTACACTTCCATTCTTTACTTCTGTTCTGGCACTTCTAAAGATGGTAGCACCCATGAAGGCATGAGGTTGAGCTCCATGTTTGTCAAATTAGAAGACTAATATCATGGTCTAACTCTTGCAGGAGTCATACCTACAGGAACTTGATAATTCAGTGGCTGACACTAAGTGGAAAAAAAATGACATCTGGCAGGAGTTGGATGACCACCTGTTGTTCATTGTCAAGATCACCCACTGTAGGCAGCAGTGTTAGCACAGGTTTGACTCACAGAGCATGACCAACCCCATGGTTGAGTGGGTTTTGCACTTTCAGGCAATGAGATCAGAGTTCTACAGTAAGTATTTATTCAACAGATTAAAAAGTATCTTCTTTAAAGCTACTTTGGATGAAGTTAAATCTGTAAATCACAATGTAGAGTACAAACATAAAGTAAAATATATACTAATGCAAAAGGTGTAAGGTATACCCCACTTCCCAGTAGACAAGCGGAAGCCAGTACAAATGTATCAAAGAAGAAGACATCATGACATCCTCCAGCTCTTCTTGCAGTAAACAGAATTAGAAAAAATAGTAATATGAAGTAAAAAACTGATGCAAACAAGTCATTGACCATTGTTATCAATGTACATGTAGTGTATGAAGGCCTTCTTTGCTGATTAATAAATATATCATATCTGATTAAAGTAAAAAAATAATTAACTTACACAGCTATGCATGCACATATATCATAGATAAACAACCATGCTTCCCTTTTGTTTTTCTTTCTAGGAAATACAATATAACAGAAGTCAGGCATAGAGAAGGATGGACAGGAACACCTAGTGTGCTTGTGAGTATGCAAACATTATTCATGCTTATGAAGTAGTGTGTGGCATTAAACAAAGGATTGTGTTGCACATAAAATGAAAATATATCTGAATGATGTCTTTAAAAATGATAGTCTTAGTAGTAAACAAAGTAGATCTGTAAAAACACTCTAATAACAATAAACTTTCCAGCACAATCCATATCAACACCATAGAGAAGGTAGAAACAAGAGGCAAAGGGCAGGTGAAAAGGAAAAAATCAAAATTGAACAAGGAAAGATTGAAGAACATTACTGTAAGAAAAAAGAAGAGAAAGACAGATGTTGACCATGTGGCTCAAGCTGTGGATTCACAATACCAGTTGGATGAGAATTTAAGACACAATGCAAAAAGTGGGATGAATAAGATTAATAGTGATGAAGATCTACCCTTTATAACAATTGATAGAGCAGATATTACTGTAACAGAAGATGAAGATTCTAAAGAGCTGGCAAGTGAAGGTATTCTTGTAATTGGTGAATCAGTTATTAGAGGAACTGGTACTTATATTTGCAGAGAACATAATGAACATCGAATAGTGTTATGCTTGTCAGGAGCGAAAACAGAGAATGTGAGACAAGCCTTGGAATGCCTTAATGTAAAGAAGTATGGATCTGTTTTTATTCAAGTTGGGACAAATTAATTCATCTGCACGGACCCTCTTAGATAGTATAGCTTGGTGTTAGGACATATTTTTCACAAATCGCCTATAGAAAGGCTAGTCAGGTTACTGTGAATGAAAAGATTTTTGGGATAAATACCTATATGGAAAAAATGTCTTGTTTTAAAAAATGGAAATGTGTAGAGCATCCAAGCCTTCTTTTGGGCACACATGTTCAGACAGGATGGTGTGCATTTGTCTAGATCAGGGAAGAGAATTTTTGCAGCAGATATTGTACAATATTTGACAAACACTAGGCAGGATTTTTACCAGGTTGAAAATTTTACAGTTCACAGATTGATGCATTTCTGGTGGTTGTCAGTGCTAGGAGCACTAATAATACATTTTTTTATTGGAAAATTTGCTACGTTCCCACAAGATTCATGTTGTTATTATTTGTGAAACATGGTTAAAGAACAATGACTGGAAACCAGTTCTGTCAGGGTATAAATGTTTTTACCATAACAGACATTCTAACAAAAAATCAGGTGGAGGGGTTATGATAGGGATTAAAGATAGTTATGAGACCTGTGATTATTACATGTTCAGTGACTGTGTAACTGTGACAATAAAGACAACCCTGGAACATATAACAATTGTTGGAGTGTGTAGACCACCAAAGTCAAGTGCAGATGACCTAGAGGAATTCATACATTTCCTGCATGAAACACAAGAGGGAAGAATAATATTAGCTGGGGACTTAAATTTACCAGAAACAGACTGGAATAATATCGATTCAACAATGTTAGCAAGGAAATTATGCACAATGTATATTCAGGAACAACAATTGCTTCAGATTGTAAAAAACCTACCAGGGGACAAAACATACTAGACATGTGTTCCTAAAGAAATTACTGTAACTTCAAGTCAAGTTTTACCACCATTGATGTGTAGTGATCATGGGATTATAACGGTTCATTTGTTGCTAGATAATTCTCCCAAACTGAAATCTAAACAAATACACAGATTATATGGAAGCAAAACAATTACTATGTAAAACTAACTGGAGTGAGGTGTTCAGTGGAAAACTGCAGATGGAATGTGGAAAGTTTTGAAAGAGAAACTGAGTGTAAAAAATCAAAAAAATGTTTAACATCAGGATCTTGGGCATACAACATCAGGGGGATATATTTCCATAAGAACAAGATATCTGATTAAGGTAAGAGACAAAAAAATATAAGAAATGGAAGAGAAGATGGACTACAACTTTGAAAACTGAATAAAAAAGCTACACAAACTGATTAAGCATAGTGTGAGACAAGATCAAGAAAAATTTGCAGAAAATGTATATAAAGATATTGAACATAATAGGAAACCTTTTTACAGATGCATAAGATGTGGATGGTGTAAAGACACACAAACAGATAAACTGTGCAGATTCTAAAATTTATTCTCAGATACAGCGGATTATAGATATATTTACAAAATCTTATGCAAAACAGTTTGGCTCCACAAAAGGCATGATAAATTGCCCTAGTGACATCAAGGTAACCACGGATACTGAAATCAAATTAGATTATATTGAAATAGAACTGTGCAACCTGGATCCAAACAAAGCACAGGGAGAAGATGGAATTAGTAACAATGACCTGAGAACACTTCAGCTAGAATGTATGGTACCATTATATTTATTATTCAGTAGGTCATATAAATATGGAGAGATTCCTCAAGACTGGAGACATGCAATTATTAAACCTGTCGTTAAGGGAAAGGGGAGTAGGACATATCCAGAGCCATGTAGACCCTTAAGTCTACTTTCATGTTGTGGAAATATAATGGAGAAGGTAATACTGGATAAGTTATTGACAGAACTGGATAGGTTGGGACTTGAACCATATATCAGCATGCATATGTTGAAAATTGATCTATTACCACCTGTAACATGCTGTTCTATAACAATATAATAACAGTTATGAATGAAAAATTGTGCTGTGATGTGATTTATATAGATTTAACTTCAGCATTTGACAGGGTCATACACAAAACACTCATCAATAAATTAGTACAACTAGGTATTGATGTACTCTTGATAAGATGACTAGCTGCATGACTTACAAATAGGACATGGCAAGTATCATACAGCAACTGGACAGGTGAAATCCATGGTTACAGTCAGGGTATCCCATAGGGCTCTGTCTTAGGCCCTTACTTGTTTAGATTGTATCTTTCAGACCTAACTTTTTCATCTGAGGTGTTCCACAGTCTATAAGCAGATGACCTGAAATTGGGTAAACTGATTGCATGTGTTACAGATAAAGCATATCTGCAAAATAACTTGACTAAAGTGACAATTTGGAAACAGAAGAATAATATGCTGATAAATACATCAAAAACCAAGCATATGAGATTTGGGATCCATAAATCGAAAGGTGACTATTTTAATACAGCACACAGTGATTGAAACATTAGACTCATTTAAGGACCTGGGTATATGGATAGATTTTGCTATGATTTTTTCTAATCATATCAACCAATTGGTTAATGATAGTTATATAACTATAGTTTGTACAAAAAAGATTTATAAAATCTAATAAATCAAAATGATGAAGTCATTGTTTATTAGTTACATTAGACCCAAACATGAATATGGAATAACAATATGAAAACCCTGTAAGAAAACAAGCATGGATAAACTGGAAAAAGTACAGATGAAATATAGTAAGAGCATCCACACTGATGTGAAAATTTAAGTAATTATGAAAGACTAAAATATCTGAACTTGTACAGTGTCTCCTATAGATATTTAAAAGGAGATCTTATTCAGTTATATACTGGGCATTTAGAGACAACTACCCCTGGGAATGTTTGGGGTTATCAGAAAGTACTAGTGAATCATCAAACAACCTATGTTGAAGATTCTATAGGAATGAGAAGTATACTAATTGGTTCTCTGACAGAGTAGCTGATGCTTGGAACAAACTACCAAATTACATTAAAGCAAGTACTAGTTTAGATATTTTTAAGAACAGCCTGGACATTTATTATGGGAACAAGTGTTTTGGTATATTGGCAAGTTAGAATGGCATTAGTGCCCATGCTTAAAATATTTGTATGTATGTGTGTATATTGCAGAATATTTTCTAGTGTAAAATGTAATACTACTTCATATCTTACAACTGCTTATTCAATACATCACATCTTACAATGACTTATTAAATGCTTATCAGCACCATATTGGAGACTATTTTCTCCTTGTAAAATGCAATGCCGTTCCGCATTTTACAACTGATTATTAAATGCTTATCAGTATCATATTGCAGAATATATTCTCACAGTAAAATGTATTACCATTGCATACCTTACACCTATGTATTAGATGTTTAGTAGGTGCTTTCAATAATGTATATAATGGTGCAAAACCTAATTACAAGTGAATTTATTGTCTCCATTTTGTGTGTCTTTTTGCCCTTCCTCTCCCCTTTTTGATTTTAATAATGTAATACATTGCATTTTTTCCCTTTTTCTCCCACTTAGGTTTCCTTTTCCGCAGGTCCAGAGATGCCAGAGGCAATCCAACTACATTCCTCCCAGGTCAAAGAATGTTCCATATTCCCTTCTGCTCACCCAGGGATGTCCTCACAGGGTCAGTATGATAACCTTGGTCTTGTAGGCACACTGAATACTGAATTCACTCCATATTAACATTTCTCATATTAGAATAAAGATCAGTAAATACTCCAGTTGTATCACTTCACTTATGCATGCATTTATTTGGGAAGCAGGTCTAGATTTATTTATTTATTTATTTATTTATCACAGTTTGATGACCGGGATAGTCCACTGGGCCTGGAAGAGCCCATTTTCATTGGCGGCCCGGGGAGAAAAGCCCCACAGGATATAGACAATTGTACAATAGTTATACAAAAGTAAATAAAGTAGTAGAACAGTGAAAAATTTAGAGATAATATACAATTTGTTAAAAAAAGACAACATTTCTAATCCTAGGTAATGATTTACAAAAGTGAGATTCATGTAGTCTAAATATATTAAAAGTACAGGCATTTCACATGAAAAAACATGTAAGTAAAACATTTATGAACAGATAAAAAACAAGCTTTTTTTTGGAAGTTAGAAATATGAGAAGACAGAGAGAAGAAGGTGAGGTGGGAGAGGTAAAAGGTGGTATACAGTGGAGAAAGGGAGTAGGGTGGGGGATGTTTATGAGATATAGGGTAGGAGAGGAAATAGAGGCAATGGGTAAGAGAGCACAGTGATAGAAGGTTGAGGTATATAGTGCATGGGAGATGGTGTTAAAGAGTTTATGTGGTAGGTGGTACAGGAACATTCCCACTTTGAAAGGAGGTGAGATTGGAGAAGAGTTTTGAAGTCTGAGTAGCTCTGAGTATTTTGAAGGGTGGTAGGGAGAGAATTCCAGAGTTTAGCTAGGGAGCAGGATAACAGTAGATGTCCAGGGGGTTAATGAGGCTTATATATGTTTAGAAGATTGTAGTTTTCTGATCTTAGAAAGCAGTTGGGAATGTAGGGGGTTAAAGAGGTGGACAGAGAAGGACAGCTAGAAGGTTTGAATATGAGCTTGGAGCAGTAGTAAGTCAAAGAGTTTGAGGTAGTTAGGAGGTTCAAGCCATTTCAGGGAGTGGATAGAGAGACATTAATGTGATGAGTTTCTGGAGTTGGTGGCAAATTTGGAGAATTTTATTGTAACAGGCTTCCAACTTGGCCTGTTACAATAAATCTTCCCCACTGTATTAGAGAAAAGAGAATCACCTGCCTTGTTGTGGGATTTCTGGATGGTAACCAGTAGTTTATTTGCTGAGCGAAGGTCAGTAAGGTTTGTGTAGGGGGAGATGATGCTACTGAGAATAGGAGTATTACTAGGCTGGTACAGAATTTTATGGGTAATGGAGAGTTGTTGAAATTCTAGCTGGTTATTTAGTTCAAGCCATCCTAGAAGTTTGAGATTTAGACAGTGATGAATTCTAAATGGGGACCCAGTAGTAAACCTGGCAGTATTGTTATAAGAAGTGGACAATTTGTTTAGGTTGCTTTTGGAAAGATTAGTGTAAACTGGTGAGGCATAGAAGAGGGTGGAGATCAGATGGGTCTGGGCAATAGTAGTTCTGGCTTCTTGGGTGAGAAAAGGTTTTATCGTATATAAGGATCCAAGTTTTCTGTTTACAGTTTTAATAGTGGCATTAATATGTGAGTCAAAGTTGAGGTTGTGGTCAATCAATACACCTAAGAGTTTTGCAGTTGGGTCAGGAGCTATGACTGTACCATCGATGTATGTAATAGGGAAATCTATTGGGGTGGATTTAATAGTTGGAGTAAATAGTAACAGTTTGTTTTTTTTGGCATTATGGAGGAGGCGACGATGTTGGAACCAGTTTTCTACTTGGTTAAATACTGTTTGGGTGATGGACTGGAGTTCAGATGAAGTGGATGCTTTACAAATCAAAATGGAGTCAACTGCGTATTGTATGCTGGTAGGTAGAGGTAAATTAGTAGAAAGGTCATTAATGGATATGGAGAAGAGTAGAGGTCCCAGGATAGAGCCCTGAGGGACACCAAGGGTAATAGGGATCTGTTTGGATAGGCTATTATCCCAAAGGACAGCCTGCTGTCTATTGTGCATATAGGATTTGAACCATTGTAATGCCTGTGTGTCAAGTGAGAATGAGTTGAGTATGTTGAGTAGTATTTGATGGTTGACCATATCAAAAGCTTTAGAGAGGTCAATGAACAGAGTGGAGGAGAGCATGTTATTGTTGCGATGTTTATTAATGCAGTCTGTAAAGGATAGGAGAGCAGTGGTGGTACTGTGGAATGGTCTAAAACCATGTTGACAGACAGCTAGAAGGTTATATTTGAGAATGTGGAAAACAAATTGTTGCTGGATACATTTTTCCATACTTTTGCCTAGTGGTGACAGTAGGGCTATGGGCCAAAAGTTAGAGAGTTCAGTTGAGTTCCCTCCTTTGTGAAGTGGGATTATGTGAGAGATTTTCCAGAGTGAGGGAATGGAGCCTTCCGTTATGGTTCTATTGATTAGAATAGAAATGGGATAGGCAAGAGCTTTTGCTGCAGTTTGAAGGTATTCAGGTGGTAGGAGATCAGCTGAGGGAGTACACAGCTTACGTTTATGAAGTAGAGTATAGATGAGGGCTGTAAGAATAGGTTTTAAGTGAAAGGTAGGTGGTACGGTAGTTGGGGAGGATAAGAGGGTAGGGTTAACAGGTGGTAAGGTGTTAGCTAGAGATTGGACAGATTCAGTAAAAAAGGTATTGAAAGCATCAGCAATCTGGTTTGGAGAGTTTTGGGAGAGACCAGATTGGGTAGGTGTTTTGGAGTGGCCGGGATGTAAAAGTTTATTTATGCCTGACCAGAAACTTTGGGGTTGATTATGGTGATTTTGTTGGGGTTTAAAGAAATAGTTTTTTTATCCTGAAGTATTGATTTTTTGGTGGCATTTCTTAGCTGTCTAAAGTACTGCTGATCAATTGGGTCTTTAGTGCTTTTCCATTTAGACCAGATTTTATTTCTTTGTAGGATTTGTTGTCTGGTTTCTTTAGTGAGCCATGGGGCTGCTTTGCATCTAGTTCTTATAGAGCGTGAGGGGGCGTGGTATTCTAAAATTTGTAGGAATTTGGAGTTAAAATGGGATACTGCTTCATCAATTGGCAGGTGCCTTAAGGGTGACCAGTCACAGGCTTGAAGTTCAGCCCGAAAGTTGGCTAGATCAAAATGTTTTTTGTTGCAGGTGATTTTAAAGGTGGTTTGATTTGGGATAAAGGAATTTTATCTAGATAGATAGGTTAGTGAATGGTCACTAATATCATCAGGAAGGATACCTACTTTGAAAGAGAGAGGGTGGCTGTTAATTAAGATCCAGTCTAATATACTTTCTTTGCAGCTGGGTTTATGGCTCCTGGTGGGGGTGGTAATAGTTTGCGAGAAGCCATAGAGGTTAATATGGGTTGTGGGTTCTAGAGTGGCACAGGTGTTCCAATCTATATTAAAATCATCGAGTACAATGGTTTCTTGAGGGAAGGATGTTGAAAGCCAGCAGAGGCTACTTTCTAAGATGCTAATGTTATTGCCTGGGGGTAGATAGGTGCATATTATGTATATAGATTTAGTGGTATTGAGCTGGAGCTTGGAGATAAGAATTTCCACATTAGTTTCTAGAGGTGGTTGTACTAGTATGGACGTGAGCTGTAAATGAGATTTGTGCAGTATTGCTACCCCACCACCCTTTTTGGTAGTTTGGTCTAACCTTAAGATATTGTAACCAGGTGGGAGTATTTCATTATCTTTTGTAACAGGTTTAAGCCAGGTTTCAGTTAAACATAAGATATCAAAAGAGTGAGTATCTAGTAGAGCGTATAGTTGGCTTACTTTATTGTTAACAGTCCTTATATTGAGATGAGCTATGAGTAGAGAATTTGTGGTTATACAGGGAGTAAAGGGGGGGAGGGGTTTGTTAGGGTGTTGTTATATGGTCCTGGGTTGGGATGAATGTCCCCATGAAGGAGTTGATGTCTAAGAGGACTACATGGATGCTTCAGTGGTTTATTGTAATTAGGTTGTGATTTCCTATAGTGTGTGAATGTGAAATGGGCTACTCTGTGGTATTTAGGTGATAGATAGGTTGAGGTGGATGTTATGTTAGCATGGCTTTGGAATTCAAGCTCCTTTATTACTAATGTTTGTTTTAGGGGTTGGTGAGATGATGTGAATTGTAGGTTTTCATAAAAGGTGAGAGTATAGGGAATAGAAAGGATAGATAGTAATGAAAGTAGGAGAGGTAGTTTTATGTAGGTGAGTGTATAAGTTAAGGGCAAGGTGTAGGAGATTATAGAAATATAATTAAGAATTAGGAGGTAGGAGTAGAGAGAGTGTGGAGTATTGAGTTATGTAAGAGGTAATTGAGAGTAATTGTTAGTATGTGAGTGATAAAATCATTTATAATATAAATAAATAATAAAATCATTTCCTCCAAGACAGTTATAGTAAGGGAATACAGGTTCTGGTTTTTCTGCCAAAATACAAGTGCTCAAAGCATATCAGTCTGAGCAAATTATTTAGAAAACTGTGCTTTTCCTTGAATTTGCTGGAAAAAAAGAAATACTTAACATTTTGTGTCAAAAACAAATATTTTCACTTTGTTTCTGAGTAATAGCAACTTTTTAAGGTGATTATTTTGAACCCCACAGGGTGTTTGAGGTGCAGTCTGTCCATGAGAGAGGGGGGGCACTTACCCCATATAAAACATTTGTTCTTGATACATGTTCATTTCCATCTTCTAATCATGATTTTATACATTTGTGGAGGAATGCCTGATATTTAATGAGATCCTTTGAACAAACAGGGAAAATGTATGGACCCAGAATTTAATCCTGATAACACCCCTTCTTAAAGCTTTTTTCTCAACAGACTACTGCTAATTTTGGTCTGAAAACAGAGTTCAGTGCATTGGTGGGCAGTGAGGTTAGCAAAATTTATTTTTGTTGTGGGATCTCAAATTTTGATTTCATATCAGCCAGCCAGTGTGTGTGTGTGTGTATATGTGTGTGTGTGTGTTTCTTTGATGAACTCAGTTATAATAACGTATTTGATGGCTGCATATCCCTTACAATAGTATATCTTCAGATGGCGGAGATGAACTTCCTTCATCATCGATTGTAGGAAGCACAATATCCCGAGGAGCACAACACTGATCCCTGTTTTCCAATAGGGAATCTCTGCCTGCGTTGTGTCTAAGTGTGCACTGACAGTGATTCCCTTCTTTTGGACCATTTCTCCATTCCTCAAGTTGGTGCAGCTATGGAGCTGGTGCATATCCATATCTATATGTATCTATATATATATATGGGGGGGGGCTTCTCCCCCCTCATTTGGCAAGCAAGGAGCCTTGTTCCCCTGCAAAAACACAGTTTATTTTTCCCATCTGTGTTTTGGGCATTAGTTTCTAATGCTCTACTAAAAATCAATAATCACAAGTCCATATGCATAGCTGCCCTCTACATCCCCCAAGGCAATAACATCCCTATACTAGAAGGGTAGTAGGTACTGTTCTGAAATTATGGCTGCTGTAGGAGACACACCTATTTATTTTTAGTTAGCTGATTATTTAAATTTGTTTGCTACAAACTGAGAAAAATTTTATGGCATTGTAGCTGCTGTAGGCTGTGATACAAAGGGCCTTATGTATGGCAAAGACCTGTATAATCCACCTCACTTTCCACAGGGCACCTATCTAGCTGCACTATATAGGAGCCAGTGGGGACCTTTTCTTATTCTTTTTCAAGGGATTGAAGTTATTTAAAACTTTCATGTGCTTCTTGTTCAACTACAAAGTATGGAAAACCTTTTAGTATGCTATATGTTATATGCTAATTGCACTGTTTTTAATCAACTGCACTACCTATGTATCATCCACTTACGTTTATTCTACTGCCTTGCTGAATTATTTATTATTTAAAGTGGGTTTACAATCTAACTGCTTTGGTTTGGTATCTACTGTTATGTTATCTAGCTGCATTACTTATTCTTTCTAACAATGCTTTGCCTTCATTGTGAACTGATGTATTATATAGCTTATTCAGCTCACTGTTATTATATTGCTTTACTTTAGGTACAGGAATTTCATCCCTTTGTGCTTGTAGAACAAAATATGTGACTATTGCTTCAGGGCTGAGAACTGTTTTACAATAACTCACGTTGTGCTTAAAAGGTATAGATTACCACCTATGGGCATGTTGAGCATGCTAATCAGTCCTCAGCTCTTTTTACTTTGTGAATCCCGCTATATGTGCATTGAGAAAATGGACATCGTGTCAGTGTCTACACCATGCTATGCACATGCTTGAGCAGTGCAGAGTGGGGATTAAGAGTTTGCCAATCTAAGGCCGTGAAATGTGCCTCATTAGTACTGATGCTGTGTCAACGATGTGTTAGGGATGGACACTCACAATAACTACACCTTGAAAGCATATCATACAGGTAACATTTACAAATACTTACAAGTTATACACATTGGAAATATGGAGATGTGCAGGAGAGGAGACAACTAGCAGATCTAAGAGAAAAATTGTAGAGCACACTTTGGCACCTTTCAGAAGCTTACAAACAGTCCTGGATATTGTGTATGTTTGACATACTGTCAGAACCATTAACAACATCTGTGTTATAGAATCCTCATTAAGCTTGTTTTTTTTTAAAACAAATTCTGGTATTAATAATCTGGGGCTTTGTATTTTTGTAGCAGTGATATGTGAAAAGTAGAGCTATGAGGTTATGCACATCCCAGACTGTCAAGATGACTGCAGAAATGTGGAGAACTTTTTGTGAACATGCCCCTTATCAGAAATGCGTAATGTGATTAATGCATAAGTGACAGGATGACAGCTACTACTCTTTTAAGGGGGATTTACACATATGTCATGAGTTTGAGTCATAGACATGAATCTATGATGAACTTATTTGCAAACAAACTGTGTAACTAGCCCTGAAGATATGCCAGAAAGCAATAGGTTTCAATCAGAATACAGAGAGGTGAAGCGGGACTAAGTTAATGCTCTGCATACCTGCACATTTTTATTGGAGGGGTCGCTTATGTAAATGTTTCATTTTGATGCTTGTGTATACCTGGACATTTTACTGAAGGGGCCATTTTAGCGAATGCTTCATTTCAGTACTTGTGCATACCTAGACATTTTACTGAAGAGGTCGCTTGGGTGAATGTTTAATTTTGCTGCTTATACATACTAGGGCATGTTACTGAAGTGGTCACATGCGTGAATGTTTCATTTTAGCATTTGTGCATACTAGAAATTGTTACTGAAGGGGTTGCTTGGGAAAATAATTCATTTGTGTATCAGGGAACTGCTTGTGAATACATGGTCAGACTGCTGAAGTGATCGCTGGGGAAAATAATTAATTTTGTCATTTTAGTGCTAGTGCATACATAATACAAACTAATGAAGGGGTTGCTGAGGGAAATAATTAATTTGCACATCAGGGAAGTGCTTGTGTATACCTGAGCAAACAAGTTTGTGGCTTGCAACTTCAATATCAAAGACGAAGCACTGCATTTAACAATGGATGTGTATACCACAGGGGTGTCAGACTATGAACTGGAAGACTGCCTCATTAGCATATTATGCTTTTCAACATTTTTCATACACCTCATTGTTTTTCAGGCTTTGTACATTAGTGTAAATGGCCTTTATGAATTGCGCCTTTGCTACTCTCATTTGTAAGCATCAGGAATACCCCACTTGCATTTGCATAAGTGACTATGAATACCACCCAAAATTTTCTTCATACATTCTCTCAAGGCCATTATTTCTTGTTGTTTATCATTTAATAGTAGACCATTATAGCCTTTCTCAATAAATCACTGAGTATTTTCATTCAAATGTGAATCAGATTCTCTACCATTTGCTATATTGATGTTTAAGGTATATGCTTCGGGTGCTTTCTCCTTTAAGAGCAGACTATCCTTTCATGATAAATCACTGAGTCATGTCATTCATCTTTGAATCTGATGTTCTACTACCTGTGCCACAGCAATACCCTTGCAATGTAAGTGCGCCTTAGTGCGGTATGATTGCTGAAATGGTTGTAGCACTATTGCTTGATGATCATTTGACCAAATCTCATTTTGTTGACATAAACTTTTGATAGACAGTGTCACTGCCAGACCAGACACATTTTGCCAAGTACTATATGTTATGCGTGCATGTTGGTGGATGTTGCGGCATGCTGAAATTTTCACTTTCTGTAATGAGAAACCACTTCAATGTTAGTAATTACTTTTGTGGGTACATCCAGCGGGGGAGGGACTCTCTTATTTCAGTATGAAATTCTAGCTTTTTATGCTAGGGTAGATATGTATATTGTTGGCAGCATATTTAGTTGACTATCAATACTTTTGACATATTGCTAGTCAACTGTGAGAATTCAATGACCTAAATCTCAGTGGCTACAAATTTCTGGCTTATCATACATCCTTCTTGAAACTTGTGGGGATGATAACATGACTTGTCTGTGTGGTTACTACAGTCAGTACATTTTCTACAAATTGTAGCTCCATATTGTATTCTTTGCTTACTTCCATTTCTAAAAATAATATGCTTTGATTAGTTTGTATTAATCCTCATGTTTGTATAAACGTGGCCTTATATTTGTTTATTTCTTCGTATGTATTTCAGAACCAGTAAAATATACACAATCAAAAATGCCATCTATAAAGTTTTATGCTATTATTTCTTAAATATCTTGGATTGCTGGTAAAAATAAAATAGCTATCCCAAAAATACAAAAACGCTCGTATGTAATTAAGGGTCTTCAGAGTTCTTGTTGATTCTTGAATAAGAATGTCTTACAGCACACGGTTGGGTATCATTATTTGCAGAATGTTTAATAATGAAATCTCTATTGTCGTGTCTATGTAACATAGAAAGCAGTTTTGGATATACATACAGTTGCCACAAACATGCTGTCATAGCACTGTGTGCATGATCCATGTATTCATGTAGAATATATGTGCCTGACTGAAATTTGCACAGTGTGAGTCACAACAGTAGAAGAATATTGTTTTTTTTTTCCAGCTGCATATCTCTCCAGGCAATCACATAATTGCTGGAGTGGATCAACAACATTGTGCATCATTGTCATGTCACTCAAGTCACCATGACTGCAGCTTGTCCTTCATTCCCAAAGGTACTATATATTTGCTTTGCTACTCAAACATAACATATTGCTATTCCATATTACACTGTGGTTACATTGATTTATATGTGTTAGCTGTGATCTGTCAACTAACTAAATAAGTATCTATCCACAGCCTTAATTTAAAAAAATAGCTTAACCACAAATACTTTTCATCATATTGAACACAACTCAATAATTTAAGGAATTTCCAGTGGCTTTAATAAAATACTAAATGTTTATGCTGATTATTTTATAGTCCAGTGTATATGCAGATAATGTTTTCAGTAAAGTGATCCCAGAAAACATTGTCTCTAATTCTGTAGTAATAGTGGTTATTTATAAGGATTTTCAGAAGACCATAGAAATGCAGATAAATATGCAAATTTGGGTTTTAAAACAAACAGGAAGACATGAGTCTTAAGTTTAAACTCCAGATAACTCACAATGTCACGTTTTTATAACTAGGTATGTTGCACAAACGTTTTAACATTATATCATTATATGAGATAGTGTATGAAATAAATAGCAGGCATCATCTATACCTGACACCAAAATAACTGACACACTGGATTAATTTGCACAGCCATTGTATCCCTCACTTTCTGAGGTTTGTTATGAACTCTGCTTTAACACTGGTAACTCCTGTTTTTTTTAAATGTAAAAATGTTTTTTTTAAATGAGTAAATGGATGACTTCTTATTGTAAGATATGTTTATTATATAATCTAAGAAGGCATCTATCACATTTTTCTGTTATTGATAGCTATCCGTAGTATTAATTCCCCATTCTAGTATTCCTGCCCCAGTGGTATATCCAGGCAACCATTCTGTATGCTCATCTGTCCCATTTGTTCTCATACTGCTGATGGTAAAGTATTGAGATGGTGCCATTATCTTTGGGTATGCAGGAGGTATACCTTTAAGGCTCTAATGCTTTCCACTGAATGCCCAATTAATGCTGAAGGGAAGACATGCAGTGGACCTCTATGAGGAGTATTGTTTACTTCACAGTGCCACATAGCCCTCAACAGCCCTGCCATCATTGTAACCTAAACCTCTCTATGTTCTCCTATCTCTACTTCAGGTTCTAACATGGAGTTTGCACCTTTGGCATGTATGTTCAACTTCACTTCTGAGAGATAACTAGACAGAGCCTCATCACTCCTATCCCTCCCTTTCAGGACTTGGGACATTATCTGGAGCTGGTTCTTGTAGTCATAGTGGTATTTTTACCTCAATTCCCACAGAGTTGGCGCAGTCCAGACATATCCCTCAAAGAAAATTTGATCTTTCACTACCCAGTAGACCAATCAATAGCTACCTATCAGTAATTTATAGGAAAATAGAATATAATGGTTAATGCCTACATTTTCTACACAGTGCTTGAAAAGGTTGATCCATAAGAAAGTCCAACCATTGCCCAGTTGAAGGAAGCCTAAGGTTTTTATCACTTTGATGAAATATTTCAGGATTTTGAAGTCTTCATCATTTTGGGGTCAGTCAGCCTCTCATGATTTATTCTGTACTTTTTTATATAGTCAAACTTCAATGCACAAAGCACAGTTTCATATCACCTTTATAGTGTAATCATCATCATGAATAGTGCACTTTATTAGCAACAGCGGCCAGTCCATTTTTGTTTATATCCTTACGTACAGTCCATCTTATCTTTTCCATTGGACACATCCCCAAAATGTAGTTTACATTTGACAATTTAAGTTAATTCCATACACCATATTACATTTGTGTGCAGTCATCATACATGCTGTACCACAATTCATCAGAAGTTAACTGCTTCACTTCTTTACATTATTCATATTCCGCTCTTGGTTTCCCTTTGGGTTTTTCTCTCCTTCCTTCTGGTATGATGTTTTTTACTCTTGTAGCATTCTATTTCCTCTTTCCATTTCCTTTTCATTTTTTACTCACATCCTTTCTTCATTCTAGTTAGTTTCTGCAATCTTCTCCGCAAGTCCTGGAACCTCTTGTGTAATTCTTGCTGCCATATTGTTTTTATCCCCTTCCAATATTGAGAGATGATGGTTTTAACTTCAGTACTCAGCAGTCTGATAATGTTCAATTCGCTTTTTTTCCTAGATTATATCATCTTTCTTTATGCTCTGTATACAGAATTCCAAAGTATGACCTGCTTCCTTTAGAAATGTCTCCCCAAATCGTCTTGTGTCCATCCACAGTCACAGAGCATGTGCATCATTCCTGCCTCTTCCTCCTGACACCACTAGCATCTATTAGCCTCCTTTATGCCTTCCTTTACAAATTTCATGGAGGTTTGATATATATGCATTATTCGCAGACTTTAATGTCTCTCTCAGTGAGTGCATGTGCCTTACTGCCTGATTTATCTCCTGTCAAAGTCCTGCAGCTCCCTTTCATCCTTCCTCCTTTCCTCGATTCTTTCTCATTCTGTCTTCTTGAACCTTGTCCTTTCTTTCCCTCAGTGTTTCACAGATCTATTTGGTCCCTTACATCCCACATCTTCCATTTCCTCCAGGGTGCTATTGTTATCCTTTCTCTATCCTGGCCATTCCTATCTCCAATTGGCCTTTCTGCATTCTTTTTCCAGCTCTCCCTGAGTACAAGTAGTTCCACCACTGGATCTCTGGAGTTCTGTACTGACACCAGTGTCGTGTGAAATCTTTTTTCCACAATCATTTTTTCTGCATACCAAATCTTCCTCTTGACCTATTACACTTCTTCTCCAGATGTCTTCATTTTTCTTCCTATCTTTGCCACCACCCTATAAGTCCCCATAGTTTTTTGAGGTTTCCTTCACTTCATTTCCTGCATCCCAGTTCTTTTTAGTGCTCCTTCATTTATATATTTAGTTTGTTTCTACGTATTGAATTTTCTTGTACTCTCTTTTTTCTAACCTCCTTCTCCTGTGTTTCTAACCAGTAAAGGTTTTACATGTCAATGCATATGTTGGGGTAGGTTGGAGCTCCCAACCCCTCTTTTCACATTCATACTCATTTTAGCCCTACTCACTCTTTCCCCTTGTTTGTTTACATTTGTTGTAGCCTTTTGTCCCGGGGGGTCAATTTTTCTCCCAAGCAATGTAAAAGCCCCCCCCCAAGAACATCCCTTACCTTTTTTCCAACTTTCTCTAGGTTTTGCCCAATTATCTCTCTTTTACCATGTTCCCAATGTGGAGCTCTAGTTATCTGAGGAACTTTGTCTCTTTTATCTCACCTATCCCCATTTCTCCTTCTTCTGATAGGGTTTGAAGAACCCCAATGTTCCAAATAATTAACTGTATTTTCCTGGTTGTTTTTGCCCTCCCTACTTTTTCCTTTGCTACCATCTGGCATAATCCTTTCTCTGGGTCTACCCTCTGAGCTGAACATTATGTTCTTTCCATGCCAGCCAAGTACTGATGTCACAATCTTTTTATATTACAACACTCCCATTCATTGGTCTCCCCTGCCCAGTGTTACTTACCCGTCTGGTGTGCCAGCTCCATTTGTGTCATAGTCCAACATTTTTTTTTGCAGGTTTATATCTGTTACTGTGCTGGTTATACACAGCTGTTGCTTTATTTCGCATTTATCTCTGGCTCGTTTATTTACTTATCCATTTTCCCCCCATGCATTCCTTTTTCATGACCCCATCCCAGTTGTTACATCTGCAAATTATTACTTATTTTTTTCTAAGACTTAGTCATTAGACTTACATTTAGTGCAGTTTATCGTGCATCAATAAATAGTTTTGAAAAATACATTGTTTTGCTTAGATGCTTGCCTCTTTGCCCCTCTTGACTGCATTACCCATCATTATCACAGGAATTGATTCATTAAATCTCATTGTTTGTAAAGTGTTGATGTTGTGTTCCCTGAAATGTGTTTCACAACATAAGAATCTGTCTCATTTAATACATGCTCTTTGCACTGTTCACAATCACTTATCTTTCAGTGTCTATTCCTTCTATTTATTTATTGTTTTTTTTCTTTTTGTGGTTACTGTCAGTCCTTCTATAGTCCTGCCATCTACCTCTTCAACTCTGCCATCCATCATAAACACTTATATTTGTTTTTAGCTCCTAATTTGTCAAGCAGCTCACTTCTGAGTCACACGAACCACCTGATTTATCATCTCCCATCTCCTTACTGCTCTCATCTATCTGTCTCTGCTTCTGCTTCATCTGTTTTTGTGCCTAAATCTGCCTTGAGAGAGGCTTCTAATTCTTCTGTCCATTTGAAATATTTCTTCCGCTTATTTCCCTTTCACATTCTTGTCTCTTTTTCTCATCTTCTTGTGATTGTCTTTGTGATTTGTTTATTTCCTGCACACTTGTTTTAGTGGCATGTGACCCCACTATACTTCTTTTCCTGCACACCTGTTTTACTGGCATGTGACCCCACTTTACTTCCAGGACTTGTCTTTTTCCGTGAGTGGGTTTCAGCAGCTGACATTGGACACCCTCCCAACGTCTGTTAATCACCTCTCCTAAAACCAATGTTACTTTCTTAGTCCTTAGCATGCAAACAGTTCAGATATTTACTGCCTGGGTTGTTTAGATGTCTGTGATATCTTTGTTTAAATTTTAAACATCCTCCATATTGTGTAACACATACCATTCCCTTTCTGCTGTAATTCCACAATTCCAGGGTGTTTCATCCATGTAGCTCTTCCATTCATTCTTAGTTAATATGATACCTCCAGCACAGCTTTCCTTGTGTTATAGAGCCTTTCTGAGTTTTTTTGCTTAACCTATTAAATTTTTCATAGCAAAGGAATGAAAACATGGCAAACATGCTTGGGTCTGCTTTCTTCTGTTGCTTGCTGCTGTCCTACACTATGTATCCTTTCTATGTATTCTTTGTGATTTGATTTCCTCGTATCACAAATGTCTCATCTAAAAGCTGCCTTACAAATTACTCTCTCTCTTGAATTTCAGTTATGCTGATGTCATTCATTCTTGAGTGATTTTCAAGATAATCCATCTTTTCCATGTGTCTTTTTATTATACTATATGTTTCTGTATTCTGTAAATCTGATCTTGCAACTCTGCTTTAATTGCTCCTTTATCTTCCTCTAGATCTTACAGCTTCCCTTGTTTGTTGCTGTTTTATTGTTTCTTTCAAGATACTCACATCTTGGCCTTCTGTGATTACCTTTTCAAACAAAATCCACAGTTTGTTCCTTATTTGAATCTTTAAAGGTATCCATCTGTTCCTTTTTTGTTTCTGTTCACTTGCCTGTCGTTTTGGATTGCTTTCTCTACCTGGATAAATAATTTTTATCCACATTTCCGCAAGTCTTGCCCAGACCTTTGGGCTTCGGCAGCCATCTTGTTGGTCTCTCTAGTACCCTTTTTCAATGTTTATTCTGTACTTTTAATTATTTAGCTATTCTACATTAAACATTATACAAGCTGGTTAACTTGCTTAAAATGTGACCTTGTAAAAGTATTATTTATGAAGTAATATATATAAATAAATAGATAGATAGATAATTGATTTTATTTATTTTTTTGGTCCCATCATACCTTATCCTACCAGCCCAGCCCCTACTGCCTACATCCATGCTTATTCTAGCAGCCATTGTCTAACCCTATAGAATACTCCAGTATTTTTGCTCCACGTAATTGCCATATTAGCATTATAGACAACATTACTAAGTACACCAAAATGCCAAATGTCAAGTTTAGAAAGGAAACTGGTACAATTATAACAAAGAGTAAAGTGAGATAACATTACAAAAATAACATAAAATCTGAAACCTGCAGAGTAGTATCACAACAGGTATCTTATAAGACTAAATAATATGCCCTTACTTCTCATATCATTTATGAGCTATTCAAACAACAATATAATATATAATAGATAAATTATAAATGAAATAATTAAGTGGTGCCAAAATCATGGACTGAAATTAAATACCAAACAAGTATTAGTGTAGCCTCTGTGAAGTCATTTATCTTGGGGAACAACCACTTTGACAATATACCCCTAACGGTTGACCCAATTGTTTGGGATTTGAGAGCTTATACGGACAGTGACATAACTTTTGACTAAGTTGTATCCATTGTCATAAGAAAGTCCTTCCATATTGCAAAGCTTATAAACAAAGGGATTGTGTCTAGATCTGGGGGTGTCTTTGTCTCCCTTCACTCAGCCCTCATTAGACCACTGATTGAGTAAAATGCCCTCTTTGGCATGTATTTGTTCAGGTACATGCAAAAACTGGAATGCACACAGAGATATCTTGCTAAAAGGATGCAATTCCTAAAGAATATGTCCTACATGGACTGACTGAAAGCCCTGTCACTGTAGTTGGTATCCTACAGAGTGCTAAGAGGTCACCTGTGTCTGACATACAATGCATCCTCCGACCCAATACTGCATATTAACAAGTCAAATGACATCAGAAATACTCAGTATAGGGATCTAAACCTCTTCTGTAATATCAACAGAATGGTTTGAAGACACAAGTTTATTTTTCAGAGGATGCCGCTGGTCTGGAACCGGTCTACTTCATAATATTGAAGTCCACATTGTCAAGATGAAATCATCAAAACCTCACTTCAGTGAATGACCAGATCGTCAAATGCATTCCCACGGTAAGTAACCACTCATACGTCAACCAACGAAAACAAAACCATACCATTTCCTACCCACCAAGGAGGGGGTTGGGCCCTCCATACCCCCCCCAATGTAGGAGGCTGTTCCCCTCCCCCCACATCCCCTTAACTAAATATACCAACTCCAAGATCACACTATAGTTGGGAAAAGACACTAATTCACCACAAGCAAAAAACAAATGAAGTAAGACTAAATGGTCCGCAAAAATCAGGCCAACTCCACAAAAATGTAGTAAACAACACTTGCTAGTAAATACACTCGCAAATAAACTATACACAAATTAAACAGGTAGGTGCTTTTGTCCCTTTACTTCATCAGATTAAGGGCTGATAATTGCTCTAAGGAGGATTATAGACACCACTGAGGATTACTACATAGTGTATTATGATCGGGTCACTGATCATAACATGCTTATTATGTGTTTGAGACATGGATGCCAAGAAATTTGCTCTCAAGGTGAATCTTCTTGAGAACAGATAATTAAAGGTTATGATTGGAGATCCTATCACCATTCTTTGTAGTGCATGTAGCTTTATCTGCTCCATGTGCTACTAATTACAGGAAAAAATGCTAAATGTTTTACCAGCTTTCAAAGCCATAAAGCAAATAGTGACTGCTGTCAGAAAGGCAGTGTAAGACAGTCCCTTATGTTTACATTCACCTTGCCATGCCACTCAAATGGCCAGATTTTTTGCAGAATGCACAGATATTTGTCTCATATATTTAGTCTGGTCTTCATAAAATATTTGGTTTTCAGACACACAACTGAGGATTGAAGTCACCAAATAATGACAGACATTTGAGTGTCTGACTTATTATTCAGAAAATGCAGATGAACACACATCCTGTTATTCTAGTTACCTTCTCTATTTATAATAGGATGCCGGGGACACATTACCGGAACCGGCATGAAACTACTCTGGTTTTTTTTTGTTTTTTTTGCTGATGTTTTTATTTGTAAGTACTGGTAGATTTGACTGTCTAGTGAGATACTTGAAATTGACAAGTTAAGCAGGGGGTGCTTATAATTTGGCAAGATCAGGTGTCGCGCTATATTAGTGCTTATCCTATTTATCTTTTTCCATACATCAGAGTGTAATCACCGTGTAACTTGCACTACAAAATAATCCTATAAAACCTTAACTACAATAAGCCTTATATATATATATATATATATATATATATATATATATATATATATATATATGTATATATATGGATCTACTTCATATGGTCAACATTTCAGAATGTCAGAATGTCAGAATGTCGAAAACCATATGGCCAAGACCATATGATCGACATTCGAAATGTTGACCATGGAATAAAAAAAAAAAACACAACATAAACTTATTTTCACGCCCCCTACACCCCCCGGGAACTTAAATATGCCAACTCCATGATTGCACTACAGTGCATAACATGGAAATCTTTCCATTCTGCACTGTATGGAGATGCTGGTTCCACATGGTCGACATTTCGAATGTCGATCATATGTTCTTGGCCATATGGTCTTCGACATTCTGAAATGTCGACCATGTGAAGGTGACCCATATGTATGTATATATATATATATATATATATATATATATATATATATATATATATATATACATATATTTATATGTGTGTGTGTGTGTGTGTGCAGATATATATATATATATATATATATATATATATATATATATATATATACATATATATAGATATATATAGATATATATATATATATATATATATATATATATATATATATATATATATATATATATATATATATATATATATATATATATATATATATATATATATATATATATATAAATGATTTGGGCTTACTGATTGAAACAGGTACCACTTTTGTAATTAAAAGTGTTAACCCAGTAAGGGAAAGAAACCCCCAATATGTAAAGTTTAAAGCCTTTACACTTTCCTGATGAGTTAGATGTCTTGCATTTGATCATCCAAATCTGCACAGGATTTCTTAATCCATTAATATTCCAAAAATAGTTTATTCATTTAAGAAAAAAACTGTGTATGCCATATCTCTGTATCTCTGTAGTACTCTAGATTAAGGCATAACACTTTTTTTTATTATCAGCTTAATATTTAAAGAAGATTGTTCCCAGAAGTGCACTCATCTTCTCAAAGCCACATATGCAAATGTTATTCCTCCAATGTTTGTTCAATCACCCCTTGTCCTCCATGCCTCGTATCTCTTGTAGAATTGCAACTCAGTGAATAATCATTAAAATCTGAAACAGCAATTAAGAACATGAGATTGATTTATTCTACAAATGTATGTAATAGTTGAACAAACTCTGTAGTAAAGCTTGGTTGCTGTCTAAAGATGGAGGATAATAATCTCATAAAAAAATTGTCTTGAGAAGCCAAAGCATTTCATACAGTTTTTGGCTGCTTGGAAAGGTTCAGTTGTAACAGTTAGGCTTCATAAAGGTTATCACTAAGAATACACTAAGTGTAGACTTAGTGTATCCTTTCTGAGTGTATAGACAGCACAAACAATGTGGTAGGAATGATCTTGAATACAGAAAGTGTAAACTTCGTAATAACCTTTATGAATCCCACATCTGCAGATCATGTGTCACTCTTGAGCTTCTCTATTACCATTGCCTTCTTGCAACTGTACCAATATACTAACCCATCTACTATATAAACCACTGACCATGTATCTTATAATTAAATCCCCTTTGATGAACAACACACAAAAATTATTCTTAACTTCCATCATCAGCATTACTGTCAGAAGTCAGAAAAATAGTCATTAAACATTAGATGCAAATAGTGTCAGTCAAGAGAATGTTAGGTTCATAAGGCATATTTCTCTAATGCTGAAATCACACTGTTCAAGTCATTAAATATTAACAGTCAAGCATAATCAGAAGCAATGTCTATAAAACTGGAGACATTAATCCTCAAAAGGTATATAAAAATTGTAATTTTTACCATGCAAGAATAATCCTGTAAGTAAGTTATTCACTCATATAAAAATAAATCGAGAGCTTTATTATGCATCTTATGAGATAGATTTCTATGAAAGATTTTTAATGTTCACAATAGAATGATCTTAAAATAAAAACAGTTTAAAATCTTCTACTTAACAATCCTTTGTTGATTTTAAACACCTCCATTGTGTTTTGCCACAGAGAACCATTTATATTTTTCCAGTGTTTTATTCTCACCTGTATGAGGCGTACTGATTCTCTTCTCATATAAACCTGCAGCTGTTTTAACTAGCCCCTTCTAACAAACTCTGTTACCTCTTTTTTTGCTACACAGAAGCACCGACTAATTTTTCAATGCTTTAAAAGAAGTCAGTATTTCTAGTTACTTCTTAGCACAATAAATTCACTCTGCAATTTAGTTTATAACAGTTACTTTTCATTTAACTTCAGAATTGTGTTAGTTGCAATCTCTGTTACATTCATGGTGCCATGATACAGGGTTATACTTAACAAAGTGCTCAGTGTTCAAGTTCCATCAGTCATGCCATAAACATGGTGCAACCAACCAGTTTAAAACTTACAGTTACCTTCTCTCCAGCTAACTTATGTTGTTTAAGTAAGGCATATGGCTTTTTATATTTTGTCTAGATTGCTTATTGATACTTCGCATTACTGGAACTTTCTGTAGCTACAGATTAGCTTTCATTTTGTAGTCTTGTATCACCTATCCAATCATTGTCTGCTTTATTAGTTTCCATAGCCTGTAAACAATTTCTTTTTTTTTTAAAAAAACATTTGCATTTTGTTTTCATTATAAACATACACAAATGTACATATAACAAATACAATAAAACAATAACAAAACTATTTACAATATTTACATTCATCCATGATAAACAATCCTTTTATCCATGAGAAGTTATTAGTATTTGTTCAAAAGGTTTTCCAATGTTTGCCATGCTATTTTTATGAGTAATGTTATGAGTTCTGTAACAAATGGTTTGCAGTTCTTTTTTTACAAACAACTTTTGCTAAATTACTAAAATCTTTAAACATCAAATATTGTTTACTTTTCCAGTTTAATGTAATAACTGTTCTGGCAATTGCAAGAATTGACCAGAGTAACTGAATCTGATATTTAGTTATTAATTAGGTATAGGAACATTGAATAGGATTAGTGTGTTAAAAATGTGACAGTTATCAGACCATAAATCATTTACAAAATATCTGAAGTCTTTCCAGTATTGAACAAAATGTCTACATTCAATGAACATGTGAACACAGTTGGCCTCTAGTAGTTCATCACATTTCCAACATTTACTTTCACTGTTTTTGAGTATCAGATTTATTTTATGTGGAATATAGAAACTCCTATTCATAAATGTCCATGTATACAATCTCCAATATAATGAAGAAGAGGTACCATACATAGAACTCAATAATAATTTTTTAGATTCATCAGATATTTGTTCTCCATTAATCTTTACATAGTAATTCCAAAAATCTGAGTCAAACTTTAGAGTGTCTTCTCTTAGTATCTTACAGATAGGTGGCATACTTAATTTTTGATCATCTGTCATTTCAAGACACCTAATAAAAAGTTGAATCAAACTAGGTATAGATTCAGTCTCTAGGTTGATTGATACTCTCTCTAGGTTGATTGATACTCTCATTTTGTTTTCTATAAACTGCTGTAATGAGTGTATAAACAACCGAGTGTCTTGACTATTATCAAAACTACATAAAAGAGAGTTTAGTGGTTTAATTCTCTTATTTTCAATAAAATAATGCAGAATATCAAGTTATTTTCTTTTAACTTTTGCATCGCATTGATGTTGAAAGAATCTAAGCAATCAGAGGAGTATGATACAGGCAATATAAGAAATAGAAATAGTTTAATGTTGTAATTGTAATCAATTATATTTTTAAAGTTATTAAATATTTGATTAATGTCATAAGAAAAATGATCAAACTTCTTATTAAATAAACAAAATTCACGTGAAAGCCAATGAACTCTACTTATTCCATATTGTTCCTTAAATTGATTTTCTATAGTTCTGACATCAGTTATATGAATCTCATGTATTGTTTTCCAGCCAGATATATATGTAGGTGTGATCCAATGTAATATTTCGTTCATTATAATTGATTTGGAATAAAGATCTAAGCTAGGGAATGCTATCCCATTACTATTCCAAGCTCTAATGTGCCATTTATATGCAATCCTAGGTTTTAAGGGAAACCATAAAAATTTAAGTAGCATGGAATCTAACTTTTTAAATACGTTTTTGGGAGGTGGTAGTATAAATAACTTTATATAAAACAAAATTTTAGGTAAATTATAATGTTATTTATAGAGAGCCTATCTTCCATTGTGAAGAACATTTTATTCCATCTTTTGATTAGTTCACTAAAGGTGGTTATTAAATTATTGTAGTTTATTTCAACAGACTCTTTCCATGTACTCTTTACACTGACACCCAAATATTCTAATACATCATTCTCCCAATTAAATAGGCTATTCTCTCTTAGGCCTTTGTTGATTTTTTAGTTAATTAGTAATGCTTTGGCTTTATTATGATTAAATTTAAGCCCAGAAATTCTTTCAAACTTGCCTAAGGTATTTATAACACCATGCAAAGAACCATCAATATCACCCAATGTTAACAACGTATCATCAGCAAATAATTGCATCTTAGGACAGTAGTCCTTATTAATTTAAAAGCCTTTTATATTTTGCTTGTTTCAGATATATGTAGCAAAATGTTCCATTGGAAGAGCAAACGATAATGGTGATAAAGGACAAAAGGACAACCTTGTCTAGTTCCCTTGAGGATTTCTAGTGGTGAGGATAGACATGATCTGATTTTCACATAAGCTTGTTCCCCACTATAAATTTCCATTAATAAGTTGACAAAATCTGAGGAAAATTCAAAACCAATCATAATTATTTTGTAGATAAGAGCAACTAATAGAATCAAAAGCCTTTTCTATGTCTAGGCTGATAATAGTTGTTTTTTTGTATTTGCATGCTGTGTCTATTAATGATAGCAATTTAATAATGTTATCTTGTACTTTTCTATGATGAATGAACCCTGTATGTTCGTTATGTATTAGATTAGGTAATATTTTCTTTATCCTATTAGCTAATATTGTCATGAAAATTTTATAATCAGTGTTTAGTAACAAAATTGGCCTATATGAATCACAAGAATTGGGGTCCTTACCTTGTTTTGATATGGGGAAGATAATTGAGTATTTCCATGATGGTGGTGTTATACATTTTTTTCTTAACCATAGTAAAGGTACTCATCATTTTCTTTATTATATATTGAGGAACAATCTTATATAGTTAAGGAATTATTTCATCCAGTCCTGGAGCTATATTATCTTTTACATTTTTTATTTGCTCTTTCACTTCTGTTAGTGTTATTTGTTTATTTAATATGTTATTTTGTTGTACTGGCACCTTAGTAGTTATATTTTCTTGAATAAAAGTAGTTATTACATTATCTGTCTCCAAAAGTGGTGTGTTATTATTTATACATTTATAGTAGCTTTTGAACACTTCTAATATGCCCATTAAATTAGATGTATGCCTAACTGAACCATCAATGTTATATTTAATCGAAATAATAAGATTTTGATTGTTTTGTTTTTTGGATCTTACCACTATTTTATGTAGAAATTTGGGATTTACAGTATAAGATTGTAATTTCAATTTTTCCAGGTTTATGGCTACCTTATGATTCAGATAAGTATTTTTGATTTAACTTAGTAATTTTATGTGCTACTTTGTTATTTGGTTTTGTGACCATTTTTGTTTTGATTATTTTTTTGCAAGTCTAAAAGTTCTTTGTCCCACTCTCTCCTTATTTTAAGATACCACAATTTTATTCTACCATATATATATATAAACTTTAAAGGTATCCCATAGTATAGTATCAAGTCACTTCACCATAATCATTTGTTTCCATAAACATGTATGTTTCTTTCATTATCCATTCCATAAAGTCATTTAACTTAGTTATGTAAGCAGGAATTTTCTGTAGAAATCTTAAATCATCTGTATGTGTAGTTAATGTAAAGTTTATAGCATTATGGTCCAAAAGTGGATACGTCACTTATTTAAGAGTATATATTATTTGATACAAAGATCTTATCAATGTATGTTTGTGTACCAAACCGATATGAATAGTGAATATAGAATAAGGAATAATGTTCTCTTAGACCATGTATATCTTTAAGGTTCATCTGGTTTGAAAAGTCATTTAACTTCTTGGCTTGAGATGTCAGTTTTATTTTACCATTTTTAGAAGCATCATTGCCTGATAAAAGGCAGTTCAAATCACCTGTTGCTATAATTTCCCCTTTTTCATTTAAAGTAATCAGGTCCAGATATTTGTCAACATATTTAGTACTTGATCCTGGTATCCAGTATGTATTAATCAAAAAATATAATACTTCCTATTGATTTCCAAAATAACCATGCTTAGCATCCCATCTTTATCTGAAATTGTATCTATAATTCTTGGCATAGTATAAGTATTTTTCCATAGAATAAGAGTGCCCCTTCTCTTAGTCTTAAAACATGAATCAGCCAGAATGGTATTGCCATTGAATGAGTATCTTTGTAGATTTTTTTAATAGATTGGTTTCCTGTAAAAAAATTAAGGTTAAGAAGATTGTCATTATTTCCAAGACTTTTCAAGAAACATCAGATAATTTAACCATTTTGTCAGTCATCTATCTAACATTTTTCATGTAAGGATCTGTTGAATATATATATATATATATATATATATATATATATATATATATATATATATATATACATATACATATATATATATATATATATATATATATATATATATATATATATGTATATATATATATATATATATATATATATAACACTTATTACAACACAACTGTTATAATTTGCATTTATACACATATTACTCATATGTATTAATATCTATGTTGACGGCTTTCATCAGGAAAGAGGGAGAGAGAGAGAAAAAAAAGGGGGCCTCACAACCCTCTGTTTCATTACTAAAGGTTTAGTTATATAACATAAGTCTGATGTTAATATGCATAATGAGTTTTCTAATGCAGCTCCCAGTTCACTTGATGTCATTTAGTTACTAATAGTGTCACTGAATCTGCAGAATGCATGCATCTATAAGAGAACACAGGCATTTTCAAAGGAGTTAAACACTTTTATCAGAACTGATTATTTACCATTTAAAGTATCTAGTGAAGGATAACAGAATTTCAAGAGAAAATAATTTAAGTACAACAATTTAACAAGTTCAAAGGGTCAAATGATGTCATCACTGTTGTTTCCTCAAGCTGCAGCTTCATAAACTTGTTAAAAAGTATCTAAATAGGCTCATGCACAACAGAAGTTGTCTCTAGTGAAGAAAAAAAACATTTCTGGTGGGAAATTCAGTTCTTGAAGCTTTTAGAGTTTACAGAAAGCAAAAAAACAAACAAACAAACAAACAAAAAAAAAAACACTCAAGCTGCCTTCTCAGTGCATGTCATTAATCTCCATAATGGGAACAGTCACACAGACCACCAGTTTCCTCAGAAAACACCAATATCATGAAAAAATTAACCCTTTGATATAAAAACAGATATTTAGAAGTAACAACAGCTGCCTCAAGTCAGAAATCCCCTCTAAAAACCCTTCCTCTAGATGATGCTGTTTCCTACTTTAACCACTCATTCCTAACCCTTCTCATTCAGCAAGCCCCCCTCAAACCAAAACCAATCCCTGCCCATGGTTATAAAAAGATACTAAACTAGCCTTGAACCAAAGGGACAAAAAATAGAAACAATATCAAAAACATAAAAACCCTAACACCCTCCTAGAGTATAACCAACTATGAAACTCCACAAAAAAACTAATTAAAGACCACAAAGAGCACTACTCCAAACTCCAGTCCTTGCACTCAACAAATTCCCCAAAATTCTGGGACTCCATCTCATCCATGCTGCATCCTGACAACAAAGAAACCCCCTGCCCAGACCCAAACCTCTCCAACCTTGAAACAGGCAGCCAGTTCAACTCATTCTTCATAGACTGCATAGCTCAACTATCAGCCTCCTTCTCACCACCCTCCTCCACCACCACCCCTCCTGCCCCAACCACCACCCTGATCATCAACCTTCCTCCACATCCTTCTGCCTCAAGCCCATCCCCACAAGCACTATAAAAAGACTTCTCCTCAAACTGAAACCCTGCCACAATGCACCCGACAACCTTCCATCCTCCTTCCTCAAACAATCTGCAGACAGCATTGCCTATCTCATCTCTATTCTTATAAATAGATTCATACAAGAATAATATGTCCCTTCTATCTGCTGCCATGCTTACATCATCCCCCTCCACAAAGGTAGCAAAAATACTGATACCACCAACTTCAGGCCTATTGCCATACTTTCCCCTCTTTCTAAAATACTAGGAAAAAACAATACAAGTACAACTCATGGCACAATGAACACTAAACAATCTCCTCTCCCCTATCCAACACAGCTTCCGCCTTGGCCACAGCACCATGACTTCCCTTCTTTCCTTTCTTGAAACCATACACCTTGAACGTGACTCAGACATGTTCATATCCACACTATTCCTAGATCTGTCAAAGGCCTTTGACACCATCTAACACACCCTACTTATATCCCAACTCTCCACCCTACACCTCTTTCCCACCACCATCGCCTGGTTTTCCAGCTACTAGTCTAACCGCCAACAAGCTGTCCAATGGAAAACTTCAACCTCCTCCTTTCTTCCCACACCCACAAGTGTCCCACAAGGTTCTGTTCTTGACCCTCTTCTCTTCAACCTATTCATTAACAACTTTCACCAATCCATGCCAGACTCATCTATCATCCAATATGCAGATGTTTCAACAATCATCTGCACAGCCTTCTCCCCCTCCGAGCTGCTAGCAAAACCCAACTAGCCCTCTCCAAAACAGAAACCTGGATGCCATCTAACCATCTGGAACTAAATGCAAATAAAACCAAACGAATGTTTTTTTTTCCCCTACCAAAACTTCGTTGACAAATCCACATTCACCATACAGAGCCAAAACAACACCCTCCTTGAAATCGTTTCCAACACCAAGCTTCTTGGCATCATTATTGATGAAGAACTAAAATTTGACACCCACATCCACTCTGCAATCAAGAAAACCCACCAAAAGTTAGGTCTCCTCTACAGGCACAAGCTTCCTAAGCCCCTCTACCCATCAAACTCTTGCATCCACATTCTGACTCTCCTCCCTTATGTATGGTTCCCCTCTTTTCACCAAGCTCCATCTTGGCCTTCGGTCCAAACCTGAATCCTACTACCATAAGATCTCCAAATTTGCAACCAATTAAAAAAACTCATCTGACCACTGCCACTCCCTCCTCAACCTCAACTGGCTTGAACTACCCGACTACCTCAGTTACCTACAACTTACCATTGCCCACAAGCTCATCTTTAAACCTGCCAACTACCCAGATCTCGCTACTTCCGTAAAACCTTACATTCCCAACCACTCACAAAGATCCAAAAAACAAAATCTCCTTCAGGTCCACAAACCTGCACAACCTTCTGGCCATCTACTGCTGTCCCACTCCTCAGCTAAACAGTGGAACTCTCTCCCCACACACCTATGCAGCCTACCTAACCATACACATTTCAAATCTCATCTACTCTCTCATCTTTCTTCCAAATGGGAATGCCCTTGCCATGCTCCAACTTAAACCCCTTCCCCCCTCATTCCACCTTGCACTGACTCATCCAACTACCTCTACTATTACTTCATCCCACCTAAAGCAATCCCTCCCCTACCAAAAACTAATTTTCTCTCTAATATCTATTGTACTATACTCTCCAATCTCCTATATATATCTATCTATCTATATATATATATATATATATATATGCATAATATGTTCCTAACCTACTAATGGCTAGTAGCTATATATTTTGAAATGTTAAACTTACAATTGAGTTTATAACAAAAATATTCACTTTATGTAAATGTTGAAATTTCTGTATTGAATTATGTATTTTCATTTTTGTAACATTGTGACAAGCCAATTGCAAATATCATGGAGCTTATCTGTAAATGTTTAATTAGCTGTATGAAATATGTCCTTTTGTAAGATGTGAAATATAACTTGCAATTATTGTGGAGTTTTTCTCCCTGGGCCTCAACTGAAAACAGGCTCTTCTTGGCCTAGTGAACTTCCCCTGTCATCAAACTTAAATAAAATAAAAAATGAATACATCATATAATAACATTTCAGTCATTTACCCACCAGTTAACCAGGCCAGAGAGAGAAAAAAAGGAACTTAGTGTGTGTGTATGTATGTATGTATGTATATATATATATATATATATATATATATATATATATATATATATATATATATATATATATATATATATATATATATATATATATATATATATATATATATATATATATATATATATATATATTTATATATACATATATTTATATATATATATATATATATATATATATATAAATAAACACACACACACATATATATATATATATATATATATATATATATATATATATATATGTATGTGTGGGTCTACTATGGCTGACTGAAAACTCACTTGACTGAAAATGAAATCACTAGGACCACTTCACTGAAAACTCACTTGACTGAAATTCATTTTGTTGAAAGTTATAAATGGCCTTTTCCCCACTGTAGTGCGACCCTAGAGTTAGTATATAAAGTAAGGGGGGGGTGTGGGGGGCAAAGCCCCCCACATATCTTGGCTATATATTCTCTTTTGGAAACAGTTATTTATTGCACTTGTATCACTGTGTATAGTTTAAAATGTTTATATGTGGGGGGCTACACCCCTCACACTCCCCAATGTGGGGGCTGTGCTGGCCACCCCCCCCTTACTTTATATACTAATTCCAGGGTCACACTATAGTGGGGAAAAGGCCATTTATAACTTTCAATTAAATGAGTTTCAAAGAAATGAGTTTTCAGTGAAGTGAGCTTTTAGTGAAGTGGTCCTAGTGATTTCATTTTCAGTCAAGTGAGTTTTCAGTCAACCATAGTAGACCCATTTATATATATAGGTTCATAGGTTCATAGGTAGATACTGGGCTATCTGCCCTAAGGCATATATTAGCCCAGCCACATTGTGCGGTATTCACCGCCCCTTTGGTTAGTTCTCTAGGCCCTTGATCTAGCAGCTAGTACCCTTGGCCCCTATCTAGTAGAGCTGTTGGTATGATCCCTGGTGTGAGCTTTCTGTTACCCATCCACTCATCAAGGTTCCTCTTGAAGAGTGATAGTGAGGGGCTCTGTCTTATGTAGATCGGGACCTTGTTCCATAGCAAGGGAAGTCTTTGCCAAGGGAATCTATCCCTCCAGCATGTTCTATTCATTGTTGTGCTGAGGTTTATATCCTTAGAGCCTGTAGCTCAAGTGGATTTGGTTTTGCTAAGATGGAGCATGTTCATCAGTTCTGGGTTGGACATGGCTCTGTATGTTAGACTGTGATCGCCTCTGAGAAGGCGGTATGCAACAGAGAAAAGCCTTAGTTTTTTCAATTGTTCTACATACGGCAACTGTTTGAGGCCAGTAATCCTCTTAGTGAGGTACCTCTGTGGTCTCTCCAGCTGCTGGAGATGCCTCGCCAGGTACATTCCAATTGATGCATTGTGCTCAATAATGGGTCTGATGAGGGAAGAGTAGAGGGGCACCACTACATCCTTAGATCTTGATACAAACCCTTTCGTGATCAGATGGGTCACATAGAAGGATTTCCTAACCACCTTGGCAACATGTTTATCAAAGGAAAGCTGACTATCTACTTGGGTCCCTAGATCCCTTATTACTACTTCAGATTTCAGGGGGTTACCTCCTATGTGGTAGTTCACGGGTACTCTGTTTTTTTCCAAAGGGGATTACTATGCATTTTTTAGCATTTAGCTTGAGACCATGGCTTTGACACCATGCATCAGTCTCATTAAGGCCCTTCTGGAGGATATCCATGTCGGCCAGAGACTCTATTATAGCACCCAGTTTGCAGTCGTCTGCAAACTTGGTCAGCCACAGCCCTTCAGTGCTTGCCTGTACTTCTGAGAAGTATATGCCAAACAGGAGGGGCCCCAGGACAGAGCCCTGAGGCACACCACTCTTTACTGGTCTGGATTTGGACATAGATCCCACTACTCTTACTTTGTGGGATCTGTCTGAGAGCTAGTTTGCGATCCATCTTGTGACGTAATGGTTTATGCCCAGGTTGGTGAGTTTATCAATAATACCCGAATGGGGAATGGTGTCAAATGCTTTAGCAAGGTCAATGTAAGCCGTGTGCACCTCCTTTCCCTTATCTATAGCCTGAGTAACTGTCTCAAAGAAGTCCACCAGGTTCGGGAGGCATGATCTGCCCTTGACGAAGCCATACTGTGTGGGGTCAAGTGTTTGGAGGTTCCCAATCTCTCCATTTATGAGTTCCATAATGATTTGCTCCATTGCCTTATAGATCAGACTGGTTAGGCTTATTGGTCGGTAGTTCCCAGGGTCAGTTGTGGGCCCACCCTTGTGCATCGGAACCACCGTTGCTGTGCGCCATTCTATGGGCACATATCCTGTCGAGAGGCTGAGACTGAACAGGGTATTCAGATGCGGGGTTAATTCATTTTGGTGCTCACGTATGACAGCCCGGGACACCATCTGGTCCCATGGAGGCAGTGTTTTTAGCTTTAGATAGAGCCTTATTAACCAATGTATCAGTAATAATTGGAGTTACAAAATCCCCTGGAATAGTAATAGGCCCTGTAGGTGGTGGTGGGGGGGATCTGCACTGAACCTGTCAGCCAAGATGTTGGCACTGTCAGTGGGGTCAGTGTATTATGTTCCATTTTGTACTAGCTCAGAAAAGACCTGAGTGTTGCCATTTAGGTTTTTGATGTAACCATAGAAGGCCTTATGGTTACCCCTGGCATCCTTGGCAACTTTTTTTTTTAAATTGGCTTTAGTTGACTTGATGAGGGCCCTTAATTTCTTACTAAAGCTGATCAGGAAAGATTTTTCTACTTGAGATTTAGCCTTTTTTTGTATAAGTCTCCTCCTTTTATTGTATAGTTGCTTATGGCTGGGGTCCACCAGACTGGTTTCTTCTTGCTTGAGGAAGGAGTCTTGGTTTTATTTGGGATAGCACTGTTCATGCAATCCTAAAGATGTATATAAAGTGCCTTGGTGTAGGATTCTGCATCCTGGATATCATTATCCTTCTGCAAGGGAATAGTGAAGCTTTCCACTTCTGACGCAATTAGTTTGAATATATATGGGTCCACTTTTAAATGTCGAAATGCCGAAATCTCAACTTTTAAAAGAATGTTCCCAAAACATCGAGATTTCGGAATCTTGACATTTAAAAGTGAAAAAAAAGTAATAAACTAAAACAAACTGTTTGCTGGGGGGCAAGCCCCCCCTGCACCCCTCACACTCCCCCTACTTAAATATATCAACTCAGAGATTGCATTGCAGTGAAGAGAATGGTAAGTGCACCAGGAGCATTTCTGTTCGTAAGTAGGGGGGTGTGGGGGGTGCAGGGGGGCTTGCCCTCTGCAAACATTTTATTTTAAGTCTCTGTCTCCCCCCCACTTTTAAATGTTGAGATTCCAAAATATTGATGTTTTGGGAATGTTCTTTTAAAAGTCGAGATTTTGGCATTTTAACATTTAAGAGTGGACCCATATATATAGGTTCCTATTAAATGACCGAAGATGCATTCTATCAAATGCGTTTTGGTCGAACTTAAAACAACGAAAAGACAAAATAGCAAAGTGGCTTTTAAGCAAATTTTTTTTCCAGAGAAAGAATTTGCTTGGCCGCTTTTGTTACTTTGCCATTTTTGGCACTGTAGTGCAATCGCGGAGTTGGTATATTTAAGTAGGGGGGTGTGGTGTGCACATCCCCCCACATCGGGGGGTGTGTGGGAGCAAAGCCCCCCACTTGATGTATTCTTTCAATTTTTTTCTTTTTTTTTTTTAAAACAGCGATTTTTTTCCCTTGGAAAAAAATCACTTTTCTGAGCTTTTGAGTTTGTAAGCTTTCGCTTACATGGGGTCGATTATTCACCGTTCACTTTTTTAAGAGTTTGATGATATAAAATAGACCATATATATATATATATATATATATATATATATATATATATATATATATGAATAACTTATATTTAGCTATCTATAAAACACCATTAATGTGCTGTATTAATGTTTAAATGTATCTAAAGAATGAGTCTAAAATGTAGTTAGCAACACCAATCAGAAACACCTTGTTACCCCACCACTGACCCACTAGAAAAAATGCACTTTAGTATTAAGTCAAATTATACTATTACTGAAGAATTAGAAGACATCCATCATTTGTAGCTATTTAAAAGGGAAAAGTATGTAAAGTACTTATAATGGGGAAAAGAGAGAGAAAAGGAACATTGGTAACAAAAAAGAATAGGAAGAAAAAAAGAGAGAGAATGTTATTTAAATACTTAGTACTATATGTAATTAGAAGAAGTAGATATACAAAGGAAAAGAGAAAGTTAATAATAAAAATGATTCACATTACCTTACAGCATAGAGACTTTCCAGAATAAATATATTATGAGTCATAAAACAAAGCATTTAAAATTAGAAGGAATTTATTCATTTGTCCTTTAGTTTCTTAGTTTTGTTTGCTCCTTCCTTCACAGACCATCCATTTTTTGTTGTCTGTCTCTTCACACTTTGGGATGACCCTTCCATTTATTCTATGTCCAACAATATTTTCTTCTTTTGGATAAATTCTACTGCTTCTTGTAGGGAATCAAAGATCGTCACTTTTGGCAAGGTGATTTTTATTCTTGCAGGAAAAAGAATTTGAGCTTTAATATTGGCTTTTTTTCAAGGACTTAATTAAAAGAACACACTCCTTTCTTCTAGATATGACTGTAGAGGTGCAATCATTGTCAAAACTAATAACTTTTTCACCCATCTTGATAGGGGAATTAGTCCAAGCTGATTTCAGCACTAAGTCCTTGTCTTGCAAGGAAAAAAATCCAACTATTGTAGACCTGGGGTTAGATGAACACAGACATGAAGCTGGATTTGCCAGGGACCGATGAGAGCTCTCAATTCCAAAAGAGAGGGATTCAGGCATGTTTAGTGCTGATGAAATCCACTTACTGAGGAAGCGAATCATGTTATCACCCTCTTCTTTCTCAGGAATTCCATATATTCTTATGTTATTCCTCCATGATCTGCTTTCAAGGTCTTCCAGTTTCTCAATCAGCCTAGTGTTTTTTTTCAGAAAAAATTCATTGTGATTTTCATTTTCTGTCATTCTAGTAATTAGGTCAGATTGTTTTTTTACTATTCCATTTCGAAGTTCCAGTTGTCTACTACATTCTTGCTTGATAATATTCATTTTGTTTTCAAATCTGTCCATTTTAGTAACAGTTCTTGGATGTTTGTTATAAGAGGTAGTTCTTTCTTCACTGCACTCTCCTGGTGTGGGTTCTTCCGTTTGCTCATGTTTTTAGTGACAGTTCTGATATTTGTTATTATTAAGATGAGTTTCTTTCTCACTGCACTCTCTCCTGGTGTGGGTTCTTCACATTATGCATTTGTTTAGTGACAGTTCTTGTTTGTTTTGTTATTATAAGATTCTTTTCTTCACTCTCCACTCTCTGGTTCTTGATGTTTGTTATTATAAGATGTAGAGTTCCATGAGTTGCTCATTTTGAGATCTCCAGTAGAAAACTTCTTGACAGGAATAATTAAAACATTCTCTTGACTATGTATTAATTTTTAGAAAATAATAGAGGAGTCTGTGTTAATCTAACTTTTAGTATACTTTTAGTTAGAGTTTTCTAAAAATTTAAGTATATTTCCTGTCAGGGTATTGAAATCTAAGCAGAGCTATGGATTTCTGCTGCTATCAGACTGGCATCTTGCCCCCCCCCCCCCCCCCGGCCTGTAAACAATTTCTCTTAGTCTCGAGGAATAACATTTCAAAGAATGCTGGGCCTTCTGTAGAAAATTAGATACATTGTGTTTAGTTCTTTTTTTTTCAAATAACGTCATTATTTTTTCTTTTGTGTGCAAAGCTCAGAATGTGTATCAGAAATTGTATTGCAAAGATAAAAAGTATATAAAGCCACAGACTATCAATTATAGTTAGATTTTTATGCTTTGACCTACTTTTGCAGAAGTGTAAATGGTATAATAAACATTTGTTTGGAAAATATATGTTCAATATGTAAACATGATGATATACTCAACAGTAGTTTTGCTTTCTGTAAGACCATACACTTATTAATCATTTACTGAAAACTCTTGTAAAACGTTGCTTAGCAAACACGTGTAAATGAATGCGTATTATACTTAAGTTTTAAATATTTAATCTACTTTTGACATTAAATGTGTTCTATATTCAATAATTATGTTCAGCCAATTGTGATTCCACTTAGCAGTCTTGGGTATTTATAAAGTTGATTGTATTTTCTTTCTTACTGTTCTACGATGCCTGAATTTTCCGAGGACCCATAGAATTTAATGTGTGTGCATACATCTGCATCCACGTTGTGTATGTGTATAAGAAAGAGCAAGTCATCAGAAAATAATTTAGGAAAAAGAAAACATTTATTGGAATCATCTTCACATAATGCCAGTACCTTGACTCAGGCAGATGCAATGTACCACAAAGAACTGATTCTTAAAACTGTACATACACATGCACACAGGCACACACACACACACACACACACACACACACACACACACACACACACACACACACACACACACACACACACACACACACACACACAGAAGTCCGTACTTCTAAACACACATACACATATGTAAATGTAAACACTTGCATATTTTGAGATACCATATATAATCTCAATGAGGCACTACTCTTTTTGCTGCAGTTGACAACATACTTTGTAATTCTCCATCTCATGAACTTAATCAGATTATTGCTGTATGAGCATCTCAGAAAATAGAGACTTGTAGCTGCTGTATCATTTTTGTGGAATACATAAGCAAAATGTGCATTATTTTATGATTGAGACTGCAGTCCTCAGAACTGTGAAAATATAAGAGCAAATATAGGAAAATATATACAAAGTGTAAAACTGCTTTAGCTTGGAGTATTCCCTCTATATATGTAAGTAGGGGTGTTGGGGTTTCATTCTCTAACTTTGAGGGTGCACAGGGGACTTGCTCCCCACAAAAATAGATTAATGCGTAGTAGGGAGATTCACACTTTGCTATTACTTTACAAGGATTGCAGTCCATTTTTCAGAGTTTTGGGTCTCACAGAATCTGAGACTCAAGTTTCCAATATGTTGTAGTAAAATGACTGCGATTTATATTTGATACAATGAGTTCTAATCATAAAACATATTTTTTTTAAAAAGTATGCAAATTGCAAGGTATCAAAATGTTTCTGGCTGGCTAACATACACATCTAGGGTTGAATGCAAAGACATGTTACTACTTGCATAAAGACCTTGCTCACTAAGTTACAGTTTTATAATGACATAATGCAGTTTAGAAATATACATCTATTGCACTGCAGTGTCATAAATGTCTTTCTCAGGCTAACACAACATATGCCTTTTAGCTAATAATTACTTCTCTGCTATTGATACATATGATTCTTGACTGGCTGGCTTGTATTGCCCATGTACTAGAAACACACACACATGCATGCACACACATGCACACACACACACACACACACACACACACACACACACACACACACACACACACACACACACACACACACACAGAGCGTGCGTGCACAAACACACGTGCACACACAAAAACATATTTAATGTATTGCGTACACCTTACCCCTACAAGCAAAGTAAGCACAGACAACAGCTGTAGGGGGTGCTTATGTAGACATCATGGAACAAAGAAGTGACACGGTAGGCTTGTCATGCCTCAGAAGGTGTGATATACTAGTTGTGACACATTTTTGTCCTGCTTGCTGGAACGATATCCCACAATTATAAGAATACCTTATGTTACTTTCATGCAACTTATTGCACCCCCTACTTTTCATCCAGCATGGTAATTAGGTACAGATTAAATCATTTCCAGAAATCAGTCCTTCACATAAAGCTGTGCCTTACACCAAGGCACAGTTCAACATAATATGGTCTAATGCTAACATTCCTGGACAGGAAGTCATAAATCATTGAAAGGTGGGTGGGAGTATGTAGCTAATGTGAACATAACTTCGGAATGAATACAGTAAACAGACATAGTAGGTTTATTATAAATCTGAACCTCTTCAGGAACATTTCAATATGGGTAGAAGGAGAGGAATTTAATGTGAATTTGAATACAGTCACGAACCAGGTAGCAATGTGAAAAGCTTGAAGAAGAGATCTGTTATTATTTAAAATTTAGTTTGGGATGAGGTGATGTGTGTGAGGTGGGGACGGTTAATTACTGTATTATAACTGCACTACATTTTGAGAGACAGTAATGAGAGGGTGGGACTGGAAATGGAATAGGACTGAGGATGTGACAATGGGTAGTAAAGGAGGACCATATCTCAACCTTGTACTGCAAGAAATTTGAACAAAGCCTAAAATAATGGGGGGGGGACAAAGGACAAAAAAATAAGGACAGATTTGAAATACTGCTCTTAAAATTTTAGAAAGTTGCTAGAATAATAGGATGTGTTGGCATTTTCTGAAGGATATGAAGTCTGAAAACCAAATGAAAAAAAAAAAGGTGATGAAGAACAGACAAATAGACCATAGACGGAGACAAAAATCTGGACATTCTGCAAAAATCTGTACAGCTGAGAGGTATGGGGTGGATATGTATTAAATTATTTTGTATCTGCAGGGCCATCGATCCCACTATGAGGGCTGAGATGCACAACAGAGACTTTTGCTATGCTACTGAAATGTTTATTTATTCATCAAATCTAAGCAGTCCAGGCCTTTGAAAACACAAGCTACAGAAGACTGGAGCTGTATTTTATCAAAACTTTATTAAATGCATTTGATGTGAAGCTTAGTTCTGCCTGAGATGCAGCTGTCAGAGATATAACATTGGCTACATAATGTATAAAAATCACAGCTCTGTGATTGACATGGCAAGGGTTATTGCATGCTGTTTGGATGTGAGTATTATGATTACTTTGGGCAATCACTGATGCTTTTACTTACTACAGCTTAGATCTTAACACTTATTTTATAGTAAGCTAACAGTTATGACTATGTGCTATGGAATATTAATACTTCAGGAGTAGAAACTGAACATCTGACTCTTGCTACTAGTTACAGATGTTATGCAGTGTTACTGAAAATTTCATTACATGTAAATGTCTTCACAAAGTGGAAATTTACAGAAATACAGAATCCTTGCTCAGGCGCCATGTGAATAACAGTAAAGCAGACCATCTGGTAAGAAACTGGATTCATTAGGAAGTTCCTTTGGAGAAGAGAAAGACTCTGTTATACTGACCGGCACTACTGTAAAATAAAACTGTAAGGTAGTGACCAGCACTGTTATAAAATAAAACTGTAAAGTAGTGACCAGCACTGTTATAAAATAAAATTGTAAAGTAGTGACCAGCACTGTTATAAAATAAAATTGTAAAGTAGTGACCAGCACTATTATAAAATAAAACTGTAAGGTAGTGATCAGCACTGTTATAAAATAAAATTGTAAAGTAGTGACCAGCACTGTTATAAAATAAAATTGTAAAGTAGTGATCAGCAATATTATGTATATCAAGTATGGCCTATAGTCTTTCATGTGCCATTACTCTGGAATACAACTGCCTTCCCATACTGTGCTAAAATGATAATTTACAGATTGGTCTGTGAATACACTATATAGGAGTGAGGGAAGATGTATCCATCCTGCCTCATGCATGGATTTGTAGAGTGATGGAGGCTTTACACAAGTTACATAATATATAGTGATGGGCCGAGTCACCTCTATATAAACTGAGAGAAGACAAGTGGCATTTAACATCTTGTAGGCCATCCTGTCTCATGCATGGATTTGTAGAGTGATGGAGGCTTTACACAAGTTACATAATATATAGTGATGGGCTGAGTCACCTCTATATAGACTGAGAGAAGACATGTAGCATTTAACAGCTTGTAGGCAGCTTGCAAGTAGCTGAAGTTGTTTTGCAATCCCTATATACATGCCCCCCTCAAGAATTAAAGTTTTATACCCGAAAAACTTACAAATCTATTTACCTCAAACAGAAATAGCTTCATATGAGAACCATCTCACTTTGTCATGTCATTTAGGACAACCAGTTTCTTGAGTTGAGAATCAATAACTTATTGGCTTACGAAAACAAGTACTTAAGACATTCAACAATATGTTAAATTTCAGAATTTGAATAAATGATTTAAAATACAGAAAAACTAATCTAAGAAATGCTGCAGATATTACTGTTACCAAAAATATTGCAAATGCTCATCACATATACATTTAATGAAATATTTAAATACATATGCAGACTCTTGATCATTAAAGGGACCCATTCATGAACAGCAGTTACCAGACTGAATTGTTAATGTAACTGTACACTGAATGTTCTCTGCAGTTTTTCGCTTCAGCTTTCAGTCCAGAAAGGCTAGGATATTCTATTTGTCAGTATGCATTATTGCAATTGTGCTTTCTAATGACATAATTATGCTACTATATGCCATCAAACATATGAATGAGAATGGCCTCACATATGCCTTTTAGATTTTGCTTTTTGACCAAATATATAAAATCCCATGGGCATGAGAGAGAGAGAGAGAGAGAGAGAGAGAGACTGAGAGACAGAGAGACAGAGAGACACACTACTCTTCTGAAATCAAAGCTCTAAACAAGCCATGAGAACATATTTGTATAAAAAACTAAAAGGACTGTTCTGTTTGAAATGCTCTTTATAGTTAATCCTTTAAGAAGTACACGATTGATTCATTACTTACTATTTTTTAAACTTGCTGTCTTTTATAAGAACTTAAAGCATGTTTTGGTTAATTTACTCCTCTCCAATATCCCTTCATAATTTTCATGCATATTTCATTGTGACTAACATTTGTCCTGTACAGTGGAGATATTTAGGGACAAATTTGTAAAGGTGACCACGATGTGTACATCTTGTGGTAACCTTTTTGTATTCAGAGATAGCCCTACATGGTGCTTTTACACAAAAACATGCAGTACCATATCTGGCAGTCTTTGTGGCCTTGCTACATGTTAATGAGGCAGTGACCTATTCTAATTAGGCACATGCTCCCTTCCCTGGAACTGTCCCAAAGAAGGCATCTACGTATCGCATTTTTTATAGAATTGCTCAGCCATATAGATTGGCATGGTCACTTTTTGCTCATTGCAGTAATGAACATGGTCAAAAGGCCATGTGCGTCCATCGCTGTAGAGTTAAGTACTGAGGACTGTAGAAGTACAGTAGGGATAGGAGTCGTGTGCATGAGTGTGTGCAAGGGTCTGCATGTGTGAGTGGGTGTATATCTGTCTGGGAGGTAGCACTGGAGGCGGAATAGTGAGGGCTTACATTAGGTTTGTGTATGTATGTTTGTGTGTGTGTGTGTGTGTGTGTGTGTGTGTGTGTGTGTGTGTGTGTGTGTGTGTGTGTGTGTGTGTGTGTGCATGTGTGTGTGTCTGTTTATGAGTTTATATTAGGGGGTTGGGGTGGCTGTCATAATTCCACACACCCCTAGACTAATGTGCAAAGCCTACAACATTGGGTGGGGGGACCACTAGCCCCCAGGAAAATCCTTAACAGTGGTGTCTGAGTGGCAATTAGACAGAACAGGGAATTAGAATAGTAGAAGGAGCGCTAAACATGGGGGGGTAAATCCTAAACAGTTGTTGTGCCTGAGTGGATCTTAGACAGAACAGGGATCAGGAATGGAACAGTAGTCAGAGATAATCCTTAAGAGTAATGCCTGAGCAGCACTTAGAAAAAAAAAAGGATCAGGATGGTGAGGGGAACACTAGACACCAGGGCTAATTCTTATTTCCATGCCTTAATGGTACTTTAATAGCAAAGGGATCTGGGGAAACAGTAGACACCAGTGATAACTCTAATGTCTTGCAACTGGGCAGCATGTAACAGAGTGGGAATCAGGGAGAACACTAGATATCAGGGATTTGTTTAAAAAAATATAACTAAAAAATACAGCAGTACGATCCATAGTGGGAAATGGATTTGGACTGTGCCCACTTGACACTAACTGGTACATTAGGGAAGAAGTTATGTCTTATACATATATTTACGACCACAGTCATTATGCAATGTCTGCAACAAGTCATCACATATGAAGTGGAGGGATGTGAAATGTTAGGCATACTTCTCAGCCTAGTATGATCTTGCCCTAGCATGAATTTACTGAAGAATATGAAGTGCAAAACTTGAAAGTTTGAAATTGCGGGCTGATTGTACTCATCCCTGAACTATGTGGATAGGGAAAAAGGAGACACTGTGGATGATTTGACAATAGGGATAGGTATGGGCTAAGTGGTGTGTATGCATTTTATTTTGTGTTATTTTGTGCGAGAGTGACTGGTGAGGGGGCTATTGTGGTACAGCCACAGCACTACCTACCACAGGAAGTGCAGATATGCCCTTTGTGGTAGGTAATGCAATATAGAGACATGCAAATTAAACCATAATGTGGTCTTTCTTCATTGTGGCTAATGTGTTTATGGATCATAAAATACAGCATAATATTAACAGAATCTTTTTACTGAGGCCCTTAATGCATTGTGGGAGCTCTTTAATGAATCCTTGGTTTAATTAAAAAGACACATTTTTTAAAGTGAGAAGATCCTGAAGGGTTTCATCTACACTTGCAATAAAAGCATGTTGTCATTGGTTGGGATTAATAGATAAACGGTTGGGATTAATAGATAAATGGCAGAGAGAGTTGCTAAAAGATGAACAACATAGCTAAACAAATATGTAATAGAGATTGAACAGTGCCAGCAGTCACAACAAAGGACTGCATAAACAAGAAGTGCAGTGCCAATCAAGGCTGCCTGATGAGAAGAGTAGTGCTAAAGTAGTGTGTGTGACTGATGTGATGTACATCTCAAGGAAAGCAGTCTAGTGAGCCCAAGTCAACATGACCTCAAATGTGCAATGCAGCACTGCACAACTGCATTATGTGCTCATTTGGCATAAGAAGGGCAGCATAGCAATCATCACACAGACCACTGGAGATCTGTTGACCCCAGTGTCTGCCACGTTAATCATATAAATGAGGAGGAAATGGGGTACATGGGAAAGTAGGAAAGGGGAATGGAGCAAGCAGATGGAAACACAAGTGTAACAATAAGGTGTAAAACATGCAATCAAGAGTAATATTTTTGAGGAGATAAACCCTTTTTTCGTATATAGAAAAAATGGCTAGGCAGAGAAGGTAGTGAGGGAAGGTTGTAGATGGGTTATGTACAGAAGAGTAGATAGCAGGGTCATACAGACAGGCATAAAACATGGACTCAGACAGAAAAGGGACAGATACAAGAACATTGCAGAGAACAGTGGCTGGACATAGATATACAGAGGATGGAGAAATGGTGGTGGGTGTGGTTGAACAGTGGATACAGAATGGGCAGTGTGACATAAGGGAGGGAAAACACTAGAATGGAGATGAAGTAAGGTGATAATATGTTTGAATGTCAGGCTATTCCAGAAAACAACAAACCCAGGATTCACCCACCTGTGAGCTTATTGTTATGGGTTAGTTACTCTACAAGTGGCCTCATGGGCAGAACCAACTGGTTGCATGATTCCAGGAGCCATGTTAGAAAGCACTCCCAATTGCTGAGGCAGGAATACATCTGCCACAGAAACTCAGTGACCCCCAGCCTCTCCATCTGATTGGTAGAGTATGACAGAGTCTACTTTGGACCACACTCAAAGGATATGCCATTGACCCATCATAAAAGTGACCATGGAGGGATTCAGTGAACCCTCCACTTCACCGCCAGGAAGGCAACCATTGTCCACCTGCTGAGAGGTAGTCTGGTTGGCAAGTGGTGGCCCATTGCCAGATATTTTGGTGTGCACAGACTGAGGTAAGCATGGCCTCAGCTCTTCCTTTTTCACAACTGGAACTACTGAAGTGACACAATAGGAAAAACAATTTACATATGCATGCATTAAAATTGCAGTTGAACAGTGGACTGGCAGAGTCATAACACCCTGCTGCCATCAAAGATGCTCCGATCATCTTCACCCACCATCCAACCATGTTAATTTCGCACTCTTGTACCCTGCAAGATAAAGTATATATATATATATATATATATATATATATATATATATATATATATATATATATATAACAAACAACTTCAGCGTAGACAACCATGCGAGTCCAAATAAAGCTCAAAAATAAATGTAGCAACTACGAAACGTTTAAAAAACTGAACCACTGAATAAAAATAAAACGTAGTTTAATGTGCACTCAAAAGGTCAGCACTTTCACGATTGCTTCTTCAGACCATAAAATACTGAGTGTAACATTCATTTAAATGCATTTAAAAACACTATTTGCCAATCATAGCATTTCATACGTCACTTCCCATAATATCATTTCCTGCAGTTGCTTCATAACCATTAAAATCCATCAACTCAGTAGTAAAACAAATAAATTTCAAAGATTGCAAGCAGCATAAAAACATTAGTTCAATTCAATTCAAACATACAGTAAACCACAGTAAGATAATAAAGGCATCACTACATCACCTTCGTCTATCCCTCCATAATCCTCTCACAAAACTCACACGCAACACTAGTGCGTGTGAGGTAAGAATCTACATATATAAAGTGATAAACCAGCGAAATGTACCTAAATGGAAAGACAGGTGAAAATGTAAAAGTATGGATATGAGTAAAACCCTTGTCCTGATGTACACAACCATCCTTAATATAATAACTAAAAACGACGTAACTACATGTCCTAAAATCTGCGAAAAGAATCATGCCAACATTGAACTAACTACCTAAAAGTACATAACGTATAGCTTAACTCTAATAAAAGTGCATCAAAGCCACGAGTAAATATAAAAGCATACGCATGTGTATGTGCATTATGGATAAAAAATATATAACATACCTAACTTCATATCCTATGATATACAAACGAGGATCCGTCAGTATTGAACTCAGTACTTAAAATGTATAAAATCCATATAAGGATAAATCAAAACCATAAACAAATATAAAAATATTAATCAAAATAGTAAAGAATGATCATAACAACATGTATGTATATAACGCTAATAAAAATAAAAGTAATAAAGGATGTAGGAATCTATAATATACCTAACTTCAAGAGAGATTCTCTATTGAAGAAATTAAGTCAACCTAACCAAACTACCTTAGAGTTAACAGAGGTGTCTGTGCTATTAGTCAGCTCTGAGTCCAAAGTGGCAAACAAAAATGCATCATAACCACACAAAGATGTGGTCATACAAACATATAGATATAATACATCTCAAGTGAGGAAAATATAACAGCTAAATGTACAAAATGTCACCTATCTAACCCTAAGGCTCCTATTATGGAGAACTGGTTTTATAGTAATCCTTTCATTAAGTCCCTTGCCTACATCAGCCCGAAGTTGAATAATCCATTTCATTTCTTTTTCTTCAGTGACATTATTGACATTCCCACCCCTGAAATTCAAGGTGATGATATCAATCACCATGAATTCAAACATATGCTCATGTCCTGTCAACATTATATGTTTGGCAAGGGCATTGGTAGCTGTACCTGTTCTAATATTATACAAATGCTCTCTAATCCTTTTCTTGCCAACGTAGAATGAACAACATGCCACACACGTGGCTAAATAGACTACATGTTTGGAATTACAATCAGCTACACATCTAAATTTGTATTCTCTGCCCATATCCGGATGTATAAAAACACCTGTACTATTAATAAAGTTGCAATAATTACATGATCCACAAGGGACAGTACCTATCTTTTCCAAAGTCCTTCTTTCTGATTGTGTATGGCACAACATACTTTTAATATTCATTCTATTCTTGTACCTAAATTTAGGTCTATCACTTATGAGTTCTGCTATTTGAGGGTCTGTTAGTAAAACCCCCCAATGTTTCTTAAAAATGTTATAAATATTGTTCCTATCTTCAGTATAGTACATTGGCACTTTAATTTCATTAGAATAACATTTCATAGTATTATGCTGTTCCTCTATCTGTTCAGAAAAGTAAGGCTTGGCTCTGGTCAACCTGAGAGTATCAATCCCACAGAGCCCTTTTTCAAGGTCCTTCGCAGTATAACCTCTATGTCTAAATCTATCTTTCAAACAATTCAACTCAGTATCAAAGCCGTCCTCTGTATTATTCAACCTAGAGGTACGCATCGCTTGTCCCTTCACCACGTTATTAAAAACGTGGTTAGGGTGCATGCTACTCCTATGCAATACGGAATTCCTATAGCACTCTTTCCTATGAATATAGGTGTTAAAGGATCCATCTCTTAATCTCTCTACACAAACATCTAAGAAGTTAATTTTCATGGTAGATGCAACCATACTGAACTTTAAGTAACTTGTGGCATGATTCATCTGATCCACAAACCGTTGGAGCAAATCTAACTCTCCATTCCACAGAAAGAAAACATTGTCCATGAAACATTTATAGAACAACACATTTTCCTTAAAGAGTGTCATTTCATATAGTACCTCCTCTTCCCATATTGCGAGAAATGTGTTGGCGTAGCTATTGGCACAAGGCGTGCCCATAGCCACGCCATCACATTGAGAAAATAATATATGTTCAAACATAAATATATTATTTTCCAAAACAGTTGCCAAGAACAAACTTAACAGATCCCTTATCTTATTACTATATATGCCATGCTTCTGTAAATAACTTTTAACAGACTGTACTCCTACAGAATTTGGAATAACTGTAAACAAAGATTGTATATCTAGGGTGACTAATATGAGCCCATTGTGATCTTTAATAGCGTATTACTAAAATAATAAAGATCTTTCAAAAACTGTTGTTAGTCCCTTAAAATATTACTATTGTCATTAACCAAAGGACACAGATGCTTCTCAATGTATACTGATAGAGCTTCAGTACACCATCCCCTCCCAGAGACAATAGGTCTCATGGGAGGGTTAGTTCCATTCTTGTGGATTTTAGGTAATCCATGTATTACAGGTGTCATCGGATTTTCAACATATAAATATTTATATAGTTCCCTAGTTATATTACCTGTTTTAACCAAATTCTCCAACATTAATTTAATATTATTAATTCTCAACTCAACATACTCTTTATCCACAATGTTATAAAATCTCTTATCACCCAGCATCTCAAACATCGAGGATTTATAATCGACGGTATTCATAAGCACAATGGGCCCTCCCTTATCTGCTGGGCGTATAGTTATATTAGTGTCAGCCTGCAAACCATTCAACGCTTGGGTCTACTTTTTTTTACCTAACTTTCATTTGCCTGACACTCATTTGCCTGAGACTAAATGACTGAAATTTCATTTGCTTGACAAGTATTATTAGCAAGAAAATGGAATATGCCCCCTTCCCCACTGCAGTGCGACCCTGCCGTTAGAATATATAGTTGGGGGTGTGTGGGGGGCAATGCCCCCCACTTACTTTTCTGTTACTAAGCAATATTACATCAAAAGTTAACCCCCCCTAACTATATATTCTAACTCCAGGGTCGCACTGCAGTGGTGAAGGGGGCATATTCCATTTTCTTGCTAATAATACCTGTCAGTCAAATGAAGTGTCAGGCAAATTAAATTTCAGTCAAATGGGGTCAGGAAAATGAGTGTCAGGCAAATGAAAGTTAGATCAAAAGAAGTAGTCCCATATATATATATATATATATATATATATATATATATATACATACATGGGTCTACTTCAGGTGATCAAACTTTCAAAAGTTCTACTTTCATATGGCCGAGACCATATGACCATGTATTAACCTGAAACAACTAGGCTGGCTGGAATTCCAAAACCTTCTGCTCATCCCCCAACTGAACATTGCCCACAAAATACTTCACCAGCCTTCAAACACCCCTATACTCTCAGAACTCTTAATCCCATACAATAATCTTAACTCCCTTCGTTCTTCTAGAAAACTTATGGCTAAATTAACAAAGTCCAGTAACTCAGCTGGTGACTCTCTTTTTTCTAGTACAGTAGGAAGGAACTGGAATCTACTACCCGGTGACATAACACTAACCTCATCACTGCCCCTCTTCAAACAAAGAATAAAAGAACACTTGAAAAGTCACTGGCTCTGTTCCTGCACTAAACCTGACTAAATAATTCTACCCCTTCTCCTATCTCTCCCCCACCCCATCTCTCTCCCTCTTCCATGAACAACTATCTCTATTTTTAACTTATCTCTTTTCCTCTTCGCTGAAAGTTTGTTTAATCCTTTCTTGTCCTTTCTTTCTTATTTTACTCTCCTCCTCTTATTTTCCTCCTACTTCTCCTCCCTACTCACCTTTCCCTGATTTTTGCTTCTCTTTATTTAGTTTGTTTATAGGTAATGATATTAGTTCCAATTTGTAAATTGTTTCTGCCTGCTAACTTTTCTTTATTGTCTTTACATTTATCCTGTTGTTTTTGTTGTATTTGACTTCATATGTTGTATGTTTTTTTTTCTGTATATTCTGTGGAGCTTTTCTCCCCGGGCCTCTACTGAAAATGGAAATATATCCAGCTAGACTAGCCCGGTCAACAAATGTAAAATAAAATAAATAAAATAAATATGATCAAACTTTTGAAAGTTCATATATCTAATAAAAAGTAAAGGAAAAGACCAGCACCCCCACACCCCCTGTTACTTACACACATATGTATATATATATATATATATATATATATATATATATATATATATATATATATGGATTCACTTTATAACCTCGAATTACTGAAATGTCGAATTTCAGTATCTCGAGACTATAAAACCAAATCCACAAAACACAGACACAAAAAAAAACGCGAAAGTCAAAACACCGAAAAAAACGCACACAAAACACTACACATACACCACATCACCCACATCACAACAAAAACAAACAAAACTACATACATACACAACTCATACACACATAAGCAGGGCAAGCCCCACCCCCTACTTATATATACTAACTCCGAGATCACACAAACACAAAACAGAAGCCGACTCACACACGCACATTCTCCGACCCCTCACACACACATCAAACACATCAGCACACTCACACACACTCTAACTCCCACTCACAACCCTTAGAAAACACTTACCTGAAATAACACCTACATCCACACATGGCACCGCGCACCATCAAAACACAATCCCGGACATTATGCAGTGTAAGGTCATAACCGCGAATTCGACATATATTCGAATTCGCGATTATGGGCTTTTGCTATTTTTAACATTCGGCTTTATAGCCTCGAGATACTGAAATTCAACATTTCAGTAATTCAAGGTTATGAAGTGAATATATATATATATATATATATATATATATATATCTTTTTTTATATATATATATATATATATATATATATATATATATCTACACCAACTCCGATTTCGCACTACAATGTGGAAAAGGGAAATCTTCCCATTCCTCGCTATATGGAGATCTCTGTTAAGAACGTTCAAACTTTCAAAAGCTTGATCATATGGTCTCGGCCATATGAAAGTTGAACTTTTGAAAGTTCGATCATATGGCTGGAAAAGTTTACAGCCCAGGAAAATGAAGAGCTACTGCAGGCCCTCCATACATGTGGCATGTGTCTCCTGGTCAAGCTGCCACAAGCAAGCAGTGTCAGGACCAGATATTTCAAGAAATGGTCCAGAATGTGAATGCTATGCATATCCATAATAAGTCTCTGCAAAAGGTTAAACAAAAGATTATTGATACAATACCCTGAACAAAGGAAAATTCATGGGACATTGTGACAGACAATTCCACTCTAGAACAGGATTTTTTTGTGTCACTCCCTGGGCTGAGACAGTGGCCTCGAGATATATATATATATATATATATATATATATATATATATATATATATATATATATCTGGGTTTACTTTGATTAAACAAAATTACACTTACCTCAATTTCAAATAAGCAAATAAGCGAGAGAAATTCAGCAAAAACTTAATCTACCAAACTAATGAATTACTGCTATTTCATACAGGGAAACTAACCACTTGGCCACCTAGGTGAACTTTGCCCTGTTCCCCAGTGTAGTGTGATCCTTGAGTTGGTATATTTAGTTGTGTGGGTGTGGGTGGCGAGGCCCTCTACTTACATGGGTTTAATTTGCATCATTTTTTTTTATTCTGCCTGTTGGCCAAGTGGTTAGTCTACAAAATATCGGTGATTTGTTAGTTTAGTCGATTAAGTTTTTGCTGACGTTGTCTCGCTTATTTGGAATTCAGGTAAGTGTAATTTTGATTAATTAAAGTAGACCCATCTCTCTCTCTCTCTCTATATATATATATATATATATAAAATGCAGTATAGCACACTACAATCTGTACCAGGGTCTGCCCCAATTTTTTCAGGTAACACTGATCTACAACTGCAATGACCTGCACAAAAAGGAGTGCATGCCAAAGTGCACTATAGCTGTAGTGTAATGTGAAATACCATACACCCCAAGGGAGTTACATGGGCATATGTATGGGCAGGCAGTGTTGTCATGTGTATTCCTTCTTTCATAGATTCCACCTGTGGAAGGTCTAACACATTAGGGTAACATAGGGCTGTGGCTGACAGTGATGCAATCATATAGGTAGCACAGTCAAATGACATAGTGACAGTGTCTGCAACACTGCATGAGGAGGGTTTTGCAGCATTCACTATAACAGAGGTCCTTGCAGAGATAAAGACTGTGCACATAGCCTCACTGGGGCACAATGGACAGCTTCTGTGTGAGGTTCCCTCAGCTCTACAGTGCATGGCATTTGAAATCTGTACTGCCTCTGAGATGTGCAGACCCATCATAGGGGATAGACATGTAGTAGGATAGGTGCCACCATGACTCCAGGACCAATACAGATGCAGATGGCATACTTGACATTTATCATTGGATGTGCAGGTTCATGATCCATTTGCAATCACCTCCTGCCATGCCATTGTGGAAAAGCCGAGTATGTTCAATGTATTCTTGGACAACTGTCAACATGTGCAAAATGACGTGGATTACAGGCACAGGGGTGAGAGAGTGCTGCCTAGGTCAATAGTGGCAAACATTACTTCCGTGAAAAACAACACAATCACCTTCCAATCTGCATCCACAGGCCATACCTTCCACAGGAATTTCAGGATGCAGGACGGCTGGACACAGACTGTCCCAAGTCAGACTGCTGAGACTGTTGAAGAGATGGCCCAACTGTCAACTTTGGCCACACTGCCTGCCATGCACAGTGTGGGTGTAATCCAGATTCTAACCACTGGCACTTCTTCATCTTGACACTTGGGACTCTTCATCAGGCTGCACAAGCACTGTGCCCTACTTCAAACTCCTCCCTGTCTCCTGTGGACACAGAGGCTGACACCCTGCTCATGGTCAGCATGTAGTGCACCCCATCATGGTGAACGATCACAGTCCTGTAGCTCTACCCCTTCCCTTCCATGAACCACATCATGCCCTGATACCACAAATCACAAGCCAACACAGTGGACACCTCCAATAGACACATGGTGGCAGCAGTTTGACCACAGCACTGGTGGATATGATCCCTAACTCCACATCCTACAATATGTGGCTGCCATGTTCATCTCCCACGATCCCAGCCCATCTCATAGTCTTGCATTTATCTGTCAGTATGTCTCCCCCCCAACCACCTGTGTGAGTGGTGATGATGACTGTGCCCTGCAGAACCCTAACCCATGTTAATATAGTGATGTCTAATGCACAACATGATCAGCTCATGCACTGCCCTGCATAGTCTGGATATGCATGCATTATTTATTTTATTTTGCTTTGTCTGTGTATGGCCCACTTGCTATTGTTTTATCAGTGCTGCAAGGTATTGCATCCGCCTCTTGCTTTTAATCTTGAAATGCTGCTGTTGCATCTTCTTCACCTGACTGCCCACACTGACCTTCCTCTGCTGGCATGAATAATAATGAATGTCCTGCCAAGATGTTAAATTGATGCATCAGGGATGGAGATAGGAGTCATCAGTCATGGCTACAAGACATTTTCAGCATCACCTGAAACATACAACAAACAACATATTATATACAATCTAATCCCTGCTTGCATGTTTCTGTGTCCATAGACCAATTTATCTACTCTGTGCATGCACACACCAAATAGATGACCCTTTGGGAAATTCCTTGACAGGAAACTTTGGTATAGTCCAGCATGTGCCAGATATGAGCCTCATGAGAACTGCACAGGTGGCATATGAACCCAGGTCAGACCACCTGGTAGGGGGTGGTAGCCTCTTCTATTGATCCATCTAAGTCCATCCAGATCACGTGGGGCTTGAGAATAATGTGTGTGCAATCAATAGTTCCCAGGGCCTCTGGAATACATTTAATGGCATAAAATGCAGACTTTCTCTACTTTGCTGTCTCAAGGAACCAGATATGTTCCTCTACAGGCTGCAGTAAAATATCAAGGAATTGATTCAAGATTTGTAATACTGATACCTGCAAAAGCCCTGAGATTTCTCTCAAGGGTTGCTGAAAGATCACTGTAGTTCAAATGGTTAATGATACACATACTTTATTATCCTTAGGAATGAACATGCCACACAACACCCTTAATATTGGCTGTGGGTGTTACAGTATGACAGGGTCTCCTACAGTCTCCCTGTTCTCGTGAAAAATGATCCACAGTCTCCTGGTCACTCAGATGGTAGCATTTCAGTTGCTGTCTGTTCCTCTATCATTGGTACAGACAGCTGTGACATGCAAAATTGTGAGCATTGGCTCCAAGCATGGCCACTAACACATTTTGCTGAGCTACATCTGCTGCTTCTGCAGACATCAGTCCCCTCACGTATAAAAAAAGAGTATGAGCAGTGGTGCAGTATGCCTCTTTTGTTGTTGTTTGTCTTTTGGCTTTTCCCAGTAAGGGGTTGCCACAGTGGAACTCCGGTCCGCTAATGATTGGCAGTAGATTTTTATGAAATGCAGAGGTGCCAGCTCGATGCCCAACCTTCAGTGAAGGCACGCCCATTTACGCACACATGTCTTTCGAACACTACCCAACTGTGGGGAGGACATGCAGACTCCACACAGAAGGCACTCCCAAGCCCAGCCGAGAATCTAACGGGAGAACCTCTTGCTGTGAGGTAACAATGCTACCGCCATACCACCGCAGCATATGCCTTTTGTAGATTTCTGAATTAGTCTGCTAGTTTGGATTTCTTCATTTGAATACACCATACTGTTAATTTCTCTGTCATTATGCACACAGCGTGTACTGCATATCATACAATTTTTACTCTTGTGCAATTGTGCTGTGATCGTGAGTCACCTACATCCTGTGCATTGCTGTTACCCATGCTAATTTGCAAAGTGTGCTAAATGTTTGTGAATCTCAGCCATTATGTGCTACTGCTCCATAGTTAATCTGCAAAAGTAAGACAGAGTATACATCTTACTATATTGTATAAATATACTTGTAAATGAAATATATTAATAAGGTAAAAAATAAACAAGAAGCTATATAAATAACTCTGTATTGCATAGTAACAGTAACTGTTCAGTAGCACAAAAACAAGAAAAAAAGCTGAACAAATACAGACCTACTTTATTGTCCTGCCATTTCTTACTATAATAGTTTCTCAACTGTAGCTTATTTATCATGTTTAAGATATATGGGTTGAAGGACAATTTCTCGAAACAGAGTATGTTAATTCAATCATTTTAATCAAAACATCATACAGAAATAAAGTACAGTAAAACAAGAAAATCAATGCAACAGAAATAAGATAAGACCCACTGTGGGCTGTATATGTAGTTCAGATATTTAATATTTACACTGACATTTTTAAATGCTGTGGAACATCTTTAAGGTTACAGCAGCTCAGGCTAGACTAAAGTATAATCTAATAGTAGCTGAGCTGTTGAGCAAGAATCTGTGGCTGAAATGTGGTCAAAGCTCTTCACAGTGGTAACCCTAGGATCAGATGGTTGATATCACTAATGAAGGAAGCCAGAAGCCATCACTTTAGACAAAGAGGCCTCCATTCAATGGTAACAGGGTGGTCACTGAATCTGGCTAAGGGTCATGGATGGCCAGGATGGCAGCAGCTGGGAAATCACTGATATAACAGTTTTTTTTCAAATGTCTTTTTATTTGTTTTCCATAATATTCAAGACAAGAAAAAGAAAACAGAACAAGACTGTTGATGTAGCTATTTACACATTATGAGCAGATTGTTTAAACAGGACATTAAAACATTTTAATACAACATACCACAATAATTTAGAATAGAATTTACAGTAAAAAAAATCTTATAATTGAGATTGTGTTGCGACACACACTGTGATAAGAATACACGTAACAAATTGCCTGCACATAATTGCAATACAAAGGAAATGATTTTGAAATTTAAAATCACATAGCAAGATCCAAAGAAAAAAAAAAAGAAAAGAGAAATTAAAACTACCTAGATAATATATACATATGTACAGAAGTTGTCACCTTGACTCATATTGTTTCTACCTTTGACTAGGGAATATAGTTAAAACTTTATGTATCTTCACCGTATTTTACCATTCACGCTAAAATATCAATCAGGATTTTACAATAGTTTTGGTAGTATGCTAGGTTCTTTTGACTTTTTGTATAAAGTTGCTTAGCTAACATGTGTTGTTTGGCTATGTTTTTATACTCTGTCCACGTAAGTTTGGATCTGTCCAACCAGTTTTTAGCTATATAAGATTTTAATAGAGCACAAAGAGTTATTGTAATGTGCTTGGTGAGACTGTTGATATTGCCTGTAAAGATATGTAATATTGCTGTTTTCCATGGCAGAGTGGATTTCAAGTAACCTGTTTTTTCTAGCAAGAATCTTAATGAGCACCACAATTTATGGACTGTTTTACAACTCCAAAATATATGAATAATGTCAGCTTCTATGTTGGGACACAATGGGCAAAATGGTGAATTAGATGGATTGAATCTGTTAAGATGGACAGGTGTGTGATATGCTTTATTAAAAATCATGATCTGAGTCTAGATACGTTTCTTAAAAGGTATTAATTTCATGGTGTTTACAATGGCTATTTCCTTACGATTTACTGTCACGTTGCTACTTTTTACGTCCCAATATTTTGATAAAAGAATTCTATCCTGAAATTTAATTTTTATTAATTTATAAGTGTTTGAGAGCATTATTTTCTTGTATAAAAGCATATTTTGAATTTGCTGTGCTAATCTGATATCCTGCTCATTAACTGTGATGTCTATAGTTAGTTTATTAACTAAGTATAAAATTTGTTTAATTATTAATTGGTATTTATTACCTGCTTTTAGAAGTGTCTTGATATCATTTATTGATAGGTTTTGTAATTTGTAAAAGTCCCATACCGTATGGTTCTTTATTAAGGGGATACTTGTCTAAGTTTAGCATGGAACTGGAAAGTTTTATGTCAGGATTGTTATGCATTGGTTGTAAAAGAGTGATAGTGTCTTTTAGTTTTAGTGATGTCAACAGTTTCTTGAAAATTTCACTTTTATTTATTAAGATTGGGTGAATTTTTAATGTCTTGAGAGTTTCTTGGTTTAGGAAGGGAATAGCTTTTAGATGAAATTATATTTTGGTGAAATAATTTAATCCAAAGTGGATTCCAGTCTTTCCCCAGTGGGTCATAATTTGCTATTTGAATAATGCGACTGGCACTAATGATTTCATGGTACAACTGGAAGTCGGGGAGGCCTAGTCCAGCTTTTACTTTGGGAAGAATTAGTTTATGGCAGCTGATTCTAGTGCTTTTTGGATACCAAATGAATTTTTCTAATCAAGCTTTTAACTTACTGAAAAAGGTTATTGGAATTTTAGTGAATGTGGCGTTCAGTTGATATAAAATTTTAGGGAGTATGTTCATTTTGACGATTGAAGCTTTTGATAGGGTAGAAAGTTTACGTTTTTCCCATCTGTTAATATTGCAAACTATATTAGACCAAGTTTTATAGATGTTATTTATCGTGTCTGATTGTGTATGTCCAAATAATATGCCTAAGTATTTCAGAGTGTATTCCACTTTGATTTCAGTCTCTGGAAAATAAAATTCCTTATGACCTAGCAGATTTAATGGATATATAAATGATTTGTTAGGATTAATTGCGTAATTTGACACTTTGGAAAACTGGTCTATAGAATCTAAGATTTTACCAAGCTCAGTATTAGGGAACTCAAAATAAATATTAAGATTGTCACCAAAGGCTGTGTATTTTATTTGGATTTTTGATATTGAAATAAAATGCTGATATGTTCTTTGACTGATTAATAATAATAGTGCTTCTATATTGAGATTGAGCAAATACGGGGAGAATGAGCAGCCCTGTCAAGTGCCGTTTACAATTTTTATCGGGTTTGATGTTTTCTTGTTAATATAGAGTGTTGTAGATGCTTTATTATAGAGTGTTTTGACCATTTTTATATATTCTTGTGGAAATCTGAATTGAAGAAGTAAAAAAGAAGAGAAAATTTTGGTTGACTCTGTCGAAAGCTTTAGTAGCAGCTACTGATAGTGCATATTTAGGGGATTTTCCTTAACACAAAGGTGGGATAGGGCATCTGTGGTAAGGGTATTGGCCCATACTTCTCTCTGACTCATAAATCTTAATTGGTCTGGAGATATTATAGAAGGAGAAGTTTTTTGTATCCTATGTGCTAGAATTGTTGAAAGTATTTTCATATCTATGTTAATCAGAGCTATAGGTTTTGGGATACAAATGGTCTTGGAGTTGTTGATATATAGGTCTGATATCCCAAAATCTATTATATAGCTGTATATTTTAACAAGTATTGGTGAGATTTGCTGTTAGAAGTTTTTATAGAATTCTGCCACATACCCATCTGGACCAGGGGCTTTCCCCGGTTTCAGATTTTTTAATAGCCATCTTGACTTCCTTTACTGTTATTGGAGTTTTTAGGTTGCTAGATTGAGTTTCATTGATATGGGGGAATTTTAAGTTGCCCACAAAATCTTGATAAAGGTTGTGCTGGATATGATCTTGTGGACCGTAAATGGACTGGAAAATTTCTTCAAAAGCTTGGATTATTTCCCTATCTGAGTTAAGAGTTTTATCTTTATATTTTATTTGTCAAAAGCTTGTATTGTTTCCCTGTCTAAGTTAAGAGTTTTATCTTTGTATTTTATTTTCTCAATTTTACAAGGGGAATTTTTGATGTCGATAATTCTGGCTAGCATTTTGGAGGGAATCTGAGCCCATTCCACATATTTGTGTAATGTTTTAAGTTCTATGAATGAATATTATTTTGTCTGAATTTCATTTAATTGTTTTTGTACATTTATCATTTGTTTCTCAAGAACAGGTGTGTGATTCTTTTGGATTTCTAACTCAACTAGTCTTAGCTTTCCTTCTATGTTACTTATTTTTTCTCTATTTATCTTTTTATAATATGACATTTTTTGAATTAGGGTACCCCTAGCCATAGCTTTGAAGGCTGCTAATTGGATATCTAAAGGAGTGTTTGTAGTTGCAAGGTTTTCATTTAATTTAGAGAGGGATTCTAATATTTCTTGTTCCACTTCTTTAATTTTAATTAGGTGACTGAAATAAAAGTTCTGATTTTTGAGGAACATCTTCTCAGGATCATGGGCAGTGCCTGTTGGATGGCCTAGAAGAGACTCTCACACACCAGATACCTTAGGTGAGTAAGAGGGAGATATTGATAAGGGTATTCTCAGCAAGGATAGAGAAATACTAGTCACATCTGAAGACACTGTTTGGTGGTAGAAATTAAATATTAAGTAAATTCTGAAACTAAAGGACATACTGTCCATTAGGAGGCACTTCCAGAGACAACTAGTGAGACTACATCCATTTACATAGCTGCAATAATTAAGTGGTTCTACTGTGGGAAGGTTACTGATATAAACTAAAATGCTGAAAGGCACTGTGGTATTGTACTAGCTTTGGTAACATGCCTTTTTATCGTTAAACAAAAAGCAGAAACTACCTCTGGATCGACAAGCTTGGGTGATTGGCAGATGCAGATGCTGATCGGTCTGTAGTGAAGTGCTGATGCTCATTTCTATATTGGCATTCATGAATGCCAGTATGGAAATTAGTTTTGCTACTGGCAAAGTACTTTTGTAGTCAGGACTGAAATGCTTGCTTCAGCACTTCATTAAGTCCTTCCTCCCATGGGATATGAGCTCATTCATTCCTCTCTACCAACTGTCAGTAACAGGAGTTAGAGGATGTCTAGAGGGGAGCATCATCAAGGCAGTCCTGGGGGTAGTTACTCACCCCACTCCCTAATGGTTGTGTAAGGACTTGCATCAACACAATGGCCACCTATGCTTGTATGTCTAATGTGTGTCCTCCCTAGCATACACTGACAAGGGCTACTAAAAGCATAGCTTGGGTGGGATGAAGGGGGCAGCCGCCCTGGGTGCAAGGTGTTGGGGGGGGGGTGATTGGCAGATGCCGATCAGTCAGTAGTGCAATACTGATACTCATTTTTATATCGACATTCATGAATGTCAGTATAGAAATTAATTCTGATACTGCTAAAGTACTTTTGTAGTCTGGACTGAAATGATTGCTTCAGCACTACATGTTGTATACATTGTAGCAAACTGTTTACTATAATTGCAGCAAGCAGTTTGCTGTAGTTTTTAAAATGTTGAAGATTTTTTTCCTTTTTATTTTGCTCCTCTGCTTAGAACTGTGCACTGAGAATCTGGTACTACTTAAGAGAGTGGTGAGGAGTGCCAAATTGAGGGCGGTAACAAACCTTTTTTTGCACATCATCTTAAAATTGATGGACATCAGATCAAGGAATGAAGGACCGACACTGGTCTCTAGGTGAGCCAGCTATAGCTGTGAGGGCTACTTTCACCAGCATGGGTAGCAATGTCCACTTCCTCCAACAGTGGCCCCCAACCAGCTAAAGCTGAGTAATGTACAGAGCAAGGGGTGAAACTGCTGACACAGGCTAGCTGACAGAGTTTTGCTACTTTTGATTGTGTGATGACTACCACACCTAAACTGCACTCTGTTCTTTCCTTTAATTACATGCACAGGAACTTTTGCATTTGTACTTTTTGATATTAATTAGGCTAGATTCTACACATTATTACATATTGTAGAAAGTCTGCTATTTAATACTAATTCCATGCTCAAAACAAACTTAAAATGAGCATGAAAATATCCATAAAATGACATAATTTTCTACATTTTCCATTATCAGTACTTGTCAGACAATAACCAGAACTGGCACTCAGTGTTTTCCCTTATATCATACTTGTGTTGCCATTGTCAGCCAAATTAGTTACTTAGTGCCAACCATTATGTCTTTTGTAGCAATGCAGTACTCTATCTTTTATGGATAGAGGCAGATAAGTAGTAACACAAAATGGAAACAAACAGTACACCAGCTAATGCAATCTGCTTAGGACCAGCTTATCTGTAGTTACACAAGCTACTTTTATAACATATAATTTTTGCATTTTTCCATCTTCTTGTCTCCAAGATATCCTAATGCATGTCCCAGGCTATGGTGAGTTTCTCTAAAGTATTTAAGCATTTGAATCTATTTGAATCTATCAGTTTTACATTTATTTATTTATTGGCATTTGTTTACTGGGAAAGTCCACTGGGCCTAGCTGAGACTATTTTCAGTGGAAGCCCAGGAAGAAAAGCTCCACAAAACACAAATAGAATATATAGAGCACAAGTCACGCATTTTGTTTATATAAAGCACAGCGGGAAGAACATTTTGTACATACTAGTACATGTAGAATATATACACACTTGATAACACTTGACAAACTTAATTGCAATATAGTACAACTACAGTTGATATAGTAGTATGGGTGAATATAAAATGCTTAGCACTCACATAATAACCAAGGTTTGAAGCTAGGAAAGACATTAAGTGGCTGTAGCAGTGATGTTACAGAAGCTGTAGTATATAAGAGGAGAAGTATGGAAGAATATAAGGGGACATGTACGATGCTGGAAGTGATTACAGTAAAGGTACAAGGGTGAGAGTACTAAAGAACTAGAGATAGAGGTCAGGAGAGAAAGTTGTTAGGAGTGAAGGGTAAAGTGAGCGAGAGTGTGTAGAAATGGTAGTATTTTTGAGACGGATATAGAGAAACATGTGAGTAGGAAAGAGAAAACAGGGATGGTAGGAAGGTATTAAGAACTAGGTAATGGTGGAGGAGGCTTAGTGCAATGACAGATCCAATTAGACTAAAGGTCTAAAGACTAAAGGTGCAGGGTGGCTTTGAATGACAGAGTGCATTGCATTGTGTGAATGGATGGAGGAAGGCTGTTTCAAGTTTTAGCCATTACCCAGAAGTATAGTAGTTGACCAGCAGGTAGTTTAGGTTTCTGAATTTGAAGGAGGTGTTGGATTTCTGATCTCAGGGACCTATTGGGATTATAATGGGAAAATAAAGAATTTAGGGAAGGGCAATCCTGTGGTTTTGTAAGTAATTTGTGTGTGGTGCTTAGTTGGAGATAAGTGAGATAGTGTGGGAATTCGAGCCAATTTAATGTTTTAGCAGTACACAGTGGTGTGTGAATTGATGGTTGTTTGTTGCAAATCTGGCTGTTTTATTGTAGCATATTTCCAATTAAGTTTTGAGGGAGGAGTGGAGGTTTTTTAGTAATGAGGTACCATAGACTAAAACGTGAAGTAGATAAGTGTAAGCAAGTACTTGTTTTGTAGGGAGGGAGAGGAAAAGTTTATGCCTGCAGAGAAGTCCCAGTTTTTGTGAGTCTTGCTGATGTTATTTTGTAAGTGTAGGTCAAATTTTAAGTTTTTGTTAATTATAACACTTAGCTGTTTGGTGTGGGTAACTAATTCAGTTTTTGTGTAGTTCAGGGAAAATATGTGGAAATGAGATTTGTTAATGGGAGTATTTTTCTTTGGCATTAACATGAGCTTGGTTTTATTTGGGTTTAAAGACAAGTGGTTATTGTGGAGCCATGCCTCTATGGCGGTAAATGCAGATTGAGTGATTTGTTGTAGCTAAGTTGAATTTTCAGCAGAGTAGACTATAGTAGAGTCATTTGCATACTGTACAAGAGACCCTTGTTGAAATGATAAGTGGAGGTTGTTGATGAAAATATTAAACAGTAGAGGTTCTAATATGAGCCTTGGGAGACACCGGTGAGGTTGTGAATATATGGGGATATAGAGTGTTGCCATTTTACAGCATGTTCTCTGTCAGATAGGTAGCTTTTGAGCCAGTTGAGGGATGTAGTAGACAGTCTGATGTTAGTTAGATGGGAAAGGAGGAGTTTGTGAGAGATAGTGTCAAAGGCCTTAGAAAGTCCAGAAATAAAGTGGAGACATTCTTCCCAGAGTCACAGGCTTTACTAAGTCCATAAAGGATATTAGTGCAGTTGAAATACTATGGCCTTATCTAAAACCATGCTGTATTTGAGAAAGGATTTGATTTTTGAGAAGGAATTGTAGAAATTGTGTGTGTACACATTTTTCTAGGAGTTTTGAGATGGGGGACAGAATAGTTATAGGACAGAAGTTGGAACTATCAGCTCAGGTACACCCTTTGTGAAGAGGTAGTATGTATGCTTTTTTTCCAGAGGTTGGGAACATATGATTGTTGGATGGATCTATTTACGAGAATTCTAATGGGGTAAGCAATAGCATCTGCAGCAATTTTTAGGTATTTTGTCGGTATGCCGTCTGCTGCATTTGAGCTGGGTTTTAGTTTGTTGGGACAGCAGAGCGTTTGAATTCATGCAAGGAACTGGATTTTAGTTAAGTTTTTAAGGGTAGATGGGAATTTGTTTGACGTAGTGTGAGTACAGTAGAGAGAGGAGACTGGGGCTATATATGCTGAGACAGAGGACTTTTGCTTGGGAATTTAATTGTGGTGAGAGGTCGGGAGAATTTGGCTGTAATATTAGCTATAGTGTCTATGAAGTATGAATTGAAGATACTTGCTGTTTGATTTGGTGTTTTGTCTGGGTGGGAACAAGGATTACTTTTTGTGCCAGGGTTTAAGAGAGAACCAATGTAGGACCAGAATTGTTTAGGGTTGTTTTTGTGGGGTTTTTTTGAGCTTCAAATAGTATTCTTTCTTGTTTTGGATGCAAGTTTTTTTATCTGGTTACGGAGTTTCTGGTACTTAAATAAGTCTGAGTTATTCTTGTGTTTATGCAATAGCTTCTAAGTTTTGTCCCTAGCTATCATTATTTTGTTAGTAGATATAGTTAACCATGGAGCATGATTAGTTCTTGTTCTTTTGGTTCGGGTGGGTGTGAGGCTGTATAATATTTTTAGAATTGTAGTGTTAAAATAGTGCGGGTGTCATCTAGGAAGACAATTTTTAGGTTATTCCAGTTAATGCTTTTTGGGATATTGCTGAATGTGTGGGGCTTGAAGTTAGGTAGGTTCCTGACATGTCTGAAGTGATTTTGTTCTGTGAAAGGGAGCTAGGCTCAGGTAACGAAGGTAGGAAGGTGATCACTTATAAAGTTAGGGAGGGTCCCAGCTGATGATATTTTTATTGGGTCTGAGACTAGGATCCAGTCTAAGATGGTTCCTTTGTTGGTTCTATTATTATATCTAGTGGGGGTGGAGATTAGTTGGGTGTAGTGAAACAGTTAATAGTGGTGGATAGAGTTTTTGAAGAAATATTTGACCAATTAATGTTCACAACACCTAGAATTAGAGTTTTGTTTTTATGGGGTGGGAGGCCTACCATAATATTTCTTATAGAACAGCTATGTTATTGCTGGGGGAATATATAGGGCTATAAGGGTTCTTATTACGTTGTCGAAGTTTTACAACTTCGAACACCATATGGTTGAACCCATATGTTCAAAGTTGTAAAACTTCGAAAACTTAAAAAAAAAAATTAAAAACAGAAAAAACTTACCTGACTGTTTTAAGCAGGGGCGCAAGCCCCCCCTCCACCCTCCATACCAGTCACTTTTTAAATATACCAACTCCGAGACTGCACTATAATGCAGTACAGTGTGAAAAGGGAAGATTTCCCCTTACTACACTGTAGTGCGATCTCGGAGTTTGTATATTTAAATAGTGGGGGGTGTAGGGGGCTTGACCCCCTGCTTAAAACAATCAGGTAAGTTTTTTCTTTTTTTTTTTAAGTATTCAAAGTTTTACATCTTCAGACATATGGGTTTGACCATATGGTGTTCGAAGTTGTAAAACTTTGATTGCGTAATAGGAACCCGGCTATAATATAGAGATTTTTAGAGTTGTTTATTTTCAGGACGTTCATAGGTAGGTTCTAGGCTGTCAGCCCTGGGGCCTATATAAGCCTAGCCAAAAAGGTTCCCTGGCTTTTGCCACCCAAGAAAATTATTTTCCTGTGCCTCTGTCGAGCAGTGCCAAAGAAGTGATTCCCAGGATGAATTTTCTATTTCCCATCTAGTTGTCAAGATTTTTCTTAAAGAGGGCCAATAATGTGATTTGCTTGACATGACTGGGTAGTTTGTTCCAGAGTATGGGAAGTCTCTTGGACAGGAATCTATCCCTCCAGCATGTTCTGTTTATTGTGGTGATAAGGTTTTGGTCCCTGGAGCATATAGTATGGAGAGATTAGGATTTCTTTAAGTGTAGCATTTCCAACAGCTCTGGGTTTGACATAGCTTTGTATATTAGGCAGAGACTGCCTCTGAGTAGGTGATATGCAACAGAATAGAACTGGAATTTTTTGAGACAGTCTGCGTATGGCATCTGTTTGAGGCCAGTAATCCTCTTAGTGAGGTATTTCTGTAGCCTTTCCAATTGTTGTAGGTGTCTTGTGAGATACATGCAAAATTGGGCATTGTACTCTATAATGGGTCTGATGAGGGATGAGTAGAGAGGAACAATGACCTCCTTTTTTCTAGAGGAGAACCCATTTGTGATGAGGTGTGGCACATAGAAGGATTTCCTGACTACTGTGGCGATGTGGTTATCAAAGGAGAGACTACTGTCCACCCGTGTCCTGAGGTCTCTTATCACACTTTTGGTGTTTAGTGAGCTACCATCTATGTGGTAGTTCATGAGTACTGAGTTTTTCCCAAAGGGGATGACAATGCACTTGGCATTGAGTTTGAGGCCATGACTTTGACACCAAGCATCTGTCTTTGAAGGCCCTTTAGTAGCATATCTGCATCATTAGGTGATTCTATTATGGCTCCCAGTTTGCAGTCATCTGTGAACTTTGTTAACCAAAGACATTCTGTGTTGTCCTGCACTTCAGAGAAATAGATGCCAAACAGGAGAGGACCCAGGACCAAACCCTGTGGTACTCCGCTCATCACTGGTCTGAAGTCGGACTTGGAGCCAGAAACTTTTACTGTGTGGGTTCTGTCAGTGAGCTAGTTGGCCACCCATCTTATGACATAGATATTTATGCCCAGTTTAGTGAGTTTATCTATAATTCCAAAGTGAAGGATGGTATCAAAAGCCTTGGCGAGGTCAAGGATAGTCAGCGTCAAGATTTCAGCATTTGACCAGTAAATGGGAGTATGTTAAGAGAATTAGGAAATAGGATGGCAATGCCACCTGCTTTTTAGGTGGTTCTATCAACCCTCATTACACTGTAGTTTGGAGGGAGTTAATTCAGAGTCTTTTATATTAGGCTTTAACCATGTCTCAGTAGTAGCTAGGATGTCTGTTTAATTATGAGCTAGCCAGGCATGCAGGTCAGCGGTTTTGTTGCAGATACTTTGAAGGTTTATAGTGGGTATGCACAATGATTTAAAGCATTTTGTGGGGTTTATGGCAATACGAGGATTAGTGGAAGAAGTACTGGGGTTGGGATGTATGTCTCTACATTGGACTAATGTCAAGAAAATAGATGGAGCTGAAAAAGTGCATTAAAAGGGAGAGGGTATAGCTTGAATTGTGAATAGAGTAGTTTGTGGGGAGATGTGTATTTTGGAGCAGAGCAGTGGAGTTATATAATAGAGGCTGGGATGTATTTAAAAAAAGACTGAAACTACAGGAGAAGAGTGAATGAGTGAATCTCAAACATTGCTCTTCTCCTTCAAACTTGTTTTTTGCAGGTGGGCAAGCTCCCCTGCACCCCTAAACCTCCGAACTTACATATTACAATTCTGAGATCACCGTATCTGTAAGAAAATGAAATATGCAGGAAATGGAAATCTCAGACTTGATATATTTAAGTCGACTTTTATGGCCATTCAGTCTCTGAATTTTGGGACTCTCTTAGTAACCCACCACTTCAAATGGTTACCGAATAGAATCTATGTCTCCCAAATCTCATACACTTAGTTTTGATGTATTTATCAGAATATTATTCTCCTGTGGCCAAATGGTTAATTTAGTCAAGTTCTTTTGCATACATGCCCTATCTGTAAGAGGCCATCAGCTGCACAGACATGAACAACAGATGGACGAGTCTCAGTCTGTGTTAGCTATAAGCATAACTCTACATTGGTTAAACAGGACGATGCCCTTGAATGTATACACATGGAAATCACCATAGACAAAGTCTCATAATATAGCCTAGCAAGCTACAGGTCATCCTCTATGTCCCTAGCTTGTACCTAGGCCTACTGGAGACACTCATCATTAAAAGAAATACTGTATTCATGGGCCACTTTAACTACCCTTCTATAGAATGGGAAATATACACTGCCTCATACTTGCAGGCACAAAGATTCCTGGGCTTTATTAACACTAATATCCTTGACCAGATAGTGTGCATACCCACCAGAGGTTCAAAGATAGTGGACCTGGTACTCACCAGTATGGGAGAGTGCAGCACTACCTCCAGTGTCATGTCCTCACTGTTGAGGCCAGACCACAAAGCGGTCTCTTTCAAAATAAAAATCAGCTTTGTCACTCCAGCAAATCCTGTAACAGTTAGGAACTATTCTAAAGAAAATTACACCCTATTAAGTAAGAGTTTATCAAAATTCATTGCCCATCCCAGCCCGGATTTCACAATGTACGTGGAATTATTCACAGAGGCCCCATATGACCATATAAATGGCTGTATAGAGGCTATTCTACCTATTTGAAGTAAGCCCAAAACAAACTCTAAAACCAAACTACACAGGTGGAATCATAACCTTAATAGGGTATATAAATAAAGGAAAAAAAAGTCATGGCTAAACTCAGGAAGAGCAACTCTCATAATGATAGGATCTTCCTAATTAAACTAAACAGGAAACTAAGAGGACTAATTATGTCCAACAAGGCCAATTAAAAGGTCAAGATAGCTTCACATTTAAAGACAGCCATAAGGCCTTCTGCAGCTATGTCTGAAACCTCAGAGGCAGCACACATCAGTGTGCCGAACTGGTGGTGAGTGGTGCCATCTTGACTGAGAAGAGCGACACAGTGAATTTGCTAGCTGACAACTTCAGCCTGTACATCACCCCCTCCCCCACTTTCCCCTTCCTTCCTCCATGAAATACAGGTAGTTTTATATCTATTTTCTACATATGCATGTGGATATATGGTTTGTAGTATTAATCTTTCCAGTTCTGATAATAATTTATCCAAATTAGTCCCCATTATTTTTCAACAACAAGAATGCAAACTTGTGGTTCTCTGTTATTATTAAAGATGGGTTTTATAAGTGCATGCCTCTAATTTATTTATTTATTTATTTACATTTGTTGCCCGGGAATGTCTGACTGGACGCAGGTCCATTTTCAGCAGAGGCCTGGGGAGAAAAGCTCTACAAATTAAAATATTACAGTCATAGTTACAGATGAAGAATCCTAGCAATTAAAATATTACAAACATAGTTACAGATGAAGAGCAGAATCTCTCCATACTTAAATGGCCCAGTGAATAACAGAATTGTATTGCAAATTCATGTTGAAGTGTTCTCTGGTCATATTATTAGTTCTGTCTCCTCAATGTGTTTTGTTTAGGTCTAGTTGGCAAAGCACTTTTTCAGTATAATCTCATTTAATTTCAGTATATGGAGTTACCTTGATGTTACTAGCACAAATGATCTCCCCTTTGTGGAAACAGACCGTTTTGCATAAGATTTTGTAGATAAAGCTGCAATCTGCTGTGTTTGAGAATGCATTTTAGAATCTACACACAGTTTAGCAAATTCTAATCTTTACCCTCCCACAATTTATTTATCTATAAAATGTTTTCACATTGTATTAAAAATCCATATATACATTTTCTGTAAATTTTCCTAATCTTGTCTCACTGTAAGTTTAATTTGTCTGTCCAGTTTATTTCGGTTTTCAAAGTTATAGTTGCTCTTCATTTCCATTTATTATATTTTATCTCTAATCTAATTAGACAAATGCACTTACAGCCTGATATTAATCTTTTTTTATGTTTTGCATTCAAACAATTTCCCTTTCCAACTCCGCAACATTCTTTTTGCAGTCTTTTCACTGAATGCAATACTCCAATTTGTTTTACATAATGACTGCCTCATAACAATTTTTTAATCTCTGTATTAACACCTCCACCTGATTTTTTTGTTAGAATGTCACAAAAAACATTTATATACTTACAGAACTGGTGTTCTTTGATCATTAACCATATTTTACAAACAATAAAAACATCAGTATTATGTGAACAAAGCAACTTTTCCAATTGAAAAGTGTAGTTCTAATGCTCCTAGCATTAACAACCAGCACAGATAAATCAAATGTTGTCACATGTGAACCGTTACATTTCTGACCTGGTAAAAATCCGGTCTTGGGTTAGTCAAGTATAACAATATATTTACTGCAAAAATTCTCTTCATTTGTCTTGACAAGTGGACTACATTCTACACCACCCTAAATAAATACATGATTTCCCAAAATTTGGCTAGGATACTCTGTGCATTCCCTCTTTTTAAAATAGGCCATTTTCCGTATGGGTATTTATCCAAAAAGTTTTCTCCTTCACATTGACCCAACTCTCACTTCTGTGTGTGATTTGTGAAAAATATGTCCTAATCCCTTTACAAGTTATATTATCTAAGAGGGATGTAAGTTCCTGACTGGCAGTCAATGAGTTCTTGAAGATAAGATCATTTGAGCAAACATGAATAAAATGGCTTCATACTTTAATGCATTAAGAGACTCTAAAGACCTACTGACATCCTTTATTTTTGTCCCTGGCTAGCATAACCACTTTTTCATGTTCATTATCCTCTCTGTAAATGTGAATATCAATTCCTTTAATTATTGAATCTCCAATTGCAATCATATAATTTCTGACCAGATCCTAAGAATTTTCTACTCCCCTGCTCTTTCAGTTGTTCCAAAAGAATGATCTTCATCATTAGCTGTATTGGTCTCACTTTCAGCACTTATTTTATTTGCAGGCATGCAATTGTTATCTAAATGTCTTCGTACTTTCACAGACAGAGCCATGTCAACTGCAGCCTTTCTCCTTTCTTTTTCTTACTGTATTGTTCTTTAATCTTTCCAGGTTCGATTTAGATTTCTTCCATTTAGCCTGCCCCTTCCCTCTTTTTTACGCCTTCTCCATTAGAAAACCAGTGTTAATTCCTGTAGACTGAAGGCTCTGTAATTGATCAATGTTTCATTCCCTGTAATCTGGGTATTACATAAATATCATCCTTTTGTTTAGTATATATTCTCTTTGCATTATAGACATTAATCAATGTTTTTTTTTCCGTAATTATTTCCTGTGAATTGCTTTTCCTTCTTTTTTTTTTTTATTTTCAACTACATGCTCTGAGTCCTCAGATTGCTATACACCTGAATTCCAAAGTTGTCATTTGTAGCGCCATGTTTCATAAGGGATGTGAGATTGTTCTTTTCTAGCAGACAGAACTTCCTTTCCTAAATATGTTCTGTTTGTACATTGCCTAATATTATTTATCTTACCAGCCCAATCATTAATATATGTACCTGTAGTTTTGCAAGTTGTGTCAATTGCACAAGTACAGTCATCTTCAGTAAGTTTAGATTTACTATCAATAACAGTATGCACATAATCCAACTTTTAACACAAGGAACACAAGCCTCCAATTTTATTAGGTGATTTGGTCTGTGTGTATGTAATATACTGGATAAGATACTTGCGTTTCAATAAATCATGAATGGCATACTTATTTAAATAACCCAGTCTCAGAAAAAAACAATTACATTTTAAAGAAACAGAAATATCAAAAGGAGAGATCACATAATTCACAGAAATTAAAACAATTAATAATTTAAGTTAAATTGTGTGAGGAAATCACACAAACAATATGCAAATAATATTTAAATTAAATACATGCCCTCACCTTGTACAAGGGAAAGTAATTCAAAAAGTCGATATTCTGACCTGCCATACTGATTGTGCTAGTCACACTAAACTGCTGGAAGTTGTTTACTCACTCTAGAGTGTAAGAAGTATCTTGATATAACTCTAAATGTCAGAGGTAAAGAATAAATCAACATAAATCTTCTCCTACCAAACAGCTGAGCAATAAATCACAAAATAACATTGAGGTTTTTTAGATAAGCTCTGGAGTGTCCTTTCTACAAAATGTATACATGTACTGTATATTTGACTTGGCTAGAATTTGTCTGTTTAAAGTTTATCTCTTTTTTCCAACCAAAAGTAAAAATCAGACATAAAAATAAAATATAGATCAACATAAATATTCACCTACCAAGCACTTGCGCAATACCATACCCGTTGTACCAGTCATACAAAAATGATGTGCGTCTTTTACTTGAGTACAGAACCAACACAGTCTGAGAGGTGATTGTGTCTTCAAAAAACAAGACAGTGACCAGTGAGGGTTTCCTTAGGGTTCTGTGCTGAGACTGTTACTGTTTTCGTCTCATATCTTCAAATTACAAATAGTGATTTCTGATTAACCAAGTTTGCAGATGATTGTAAACTAGGTGTCATCCTCAAGTCCCTTTGTGTCACACAAGCTCTCCAACTAGAGCAAACAAAAGTAAACAGTTGGTGTATGGGAAATAGCCACAAAATGAATGTCAAAAAGTGCAACATTGTTGAATTTGCAAAGTAGCCCCTCACTTCAAATTATAGTATAGAAAATAGCTCACTTCACAATGAGAATGTAGTGAGAGACCTGTGAACTTGGAGGGACAGTTACCTATTCTTTGGCTGTCATGTTGCAACAGTGACTAGGAAATCATTTTATATAGCACAGCTCATTTCAAAAGGTATATGTTCAAGATCAAAAGAGGTCCTTGTCTCCTTGTATTCAGCACTTTGGAATGTATCTTACTAAACTTATCAAACAACTGGAGAAGCCCCAGATGCTCCTAACAAAAAATCATGAGCATGGAGCTCCTGAGCCACCAGGGGAGATTGAAAGCTGGATCCTTCTATTCAGTTTCTTATAGACTCCTCACAGGTGATTGGTGCCCCCTGTATCGGGCCATTAGGGATCCAGTGGTCCAAGCCATCTTACACCTTCAAAAGTCATGCAGTCCTACAAATACTAGAACCAAAGTTCTTAATTTACTGCAATAATTAAATAAGTCAAAGTGGTGGGATAGATTCCTCATGCAGCACCTACCCCTGCTCTGGAAAAGGCTTCCTCTCCAGATTAAGCAATGTGACTCTCTAGCTTTCTGCAAAAGGGAACTAGATGCTGGAGTGGCCCTTCATAAGTTTATTCAAGGCCAAACTGACCTGAACCTCCTTGAAAAGGTAGGTAAGGCCTAAATGGTGGGTACTAGCAGGGAACAAATGACCAATTGATCTGATTGTCTTGTAATTCCTATGATCCCATGATCCTATGAATAAACTCCAATCATCAAAGAATGGTTTCAGCTCTGGAGTATCATGTTTACAATCTGTAGGAATTTATAGCTATCTACACTCCTTGGGACTCTTACAGTTTGCCTATCTACAATTAATCACTTTCTTTGAAAAAACAATAAAAATCATCAGCAAAAAATAAAATATAAATCAAAATAAATATTTTTCTATCAAGCAGTTGCAGAATAAATCACAAATCAACACTGGATAATTTCAGATAAGCTCTGGATACCACTGTATGAAGCAGAGTTACCTACCAGTGAGGATGACAATCTAACAGTATGGTGGTTTTGCAAACTGCCATTTCCTATACTTAAACTTATAATAATAAATACATTAAAAATAAATAAATAAATAAAATTTGGGCCACTCCCTCAAGAAAGTCTTGAATGCCAAAAAAGTACTTCAGTTAAATATAACATTGCAAAATATCATTTATTTGATAACAATCAGGCATCTACAATCATACAAATGACTGTAACTGATGGTCTTATCTGTGTATGTGGGGGAGGCAGGGTTCAGGAGAGTTGCAATAGGTTGCACTCAGTTGTTTATGACAGCAGCAGGTTGAACTATGTGGTCATTATTTATTTATTGATTCTTTCCCATGCAGTCATCTGAAGTGTTTACAGTGACACAGTTTCTGTAATTGATGGGCACATCTGTGTGTGTGTGTGTGTGTGTGTGTGTGTGTGTGTGTGTGTGTGTGTGTGTGTGTGTGTGTGTGTGTGTGTGTTTGTGCAGGGGTTTGCAGTGGGCTGAATACTGAATGGTTCTGACAGCAGTGTAGGGGATTAAAATATGTTGCTGTGGCCAGTAGTAACTACCTTTATTTTATTACAATCTGATATTTCAGGTGTACACAACAGAAATATGGCCTTAATTGCTAGGTACAGGGGCTGTCTATGGATGAAAGTGACTGATTTACTGAACAAAGGATTGCAGCTGTGAGCTGTTAGAAAAGTACTTGTTAAAATCATGGGTATGTAGTTTGAGTCCATCCACTTCTATCTGTTTGTTGTGAGACTCTGAAAAGGTAACATGTTTAGACAGTACTCCTGCATTGCTCCTGAAAAAGGACACCTGTGTCCAGTGGACTTATCTGGTTAACAAATGTACAAAATGCAATAAAAATTGCCGTCGTTTAGGTTATTTGGCCAAGTTAAACAGCCATTATTCTGGCTTTACAAGATTATTGTGTATTTGTATGAAGCAGTATAAGATGGCTAGAGTTTGTGTGCAACAAAATTGAAATGCACGACTGTGACCATTGGTATCGCAATTAGAGATCCAAGATGTTCAAAGTCAGCAAAGTGTCTGTAATTATTGGGTACTGGGGCTGTCTTTAAATGACAATGACTGCACTGCTATCATTTGTTCAAGTTAAACAGTAATTATTTTGAAATTTCAGGATTAATATGTATTAGTGTGAAGCGAGTTGGAATACTGGCTACTGTTTGCACGAAGCAAAGATGAAATAAACCACTGTGGCCATTATTTTTTCCCTCCATCAAGCATTGAGGTATGCAGAGTCAAAAACATTGACATTAATTCCTGAGAACTGTTGTTATAAACACATAACTGACCTTTTATCATTTAACTAAGTTAAGCAGTCATTATATTCTGGCTTTGCAGAACTAGTGTGTAGTTGTATGAAACTCTGAACACCACTTCCTTGCAAGTATGGCAAGTGCAACAGCCCAAATCCAATAAGATAATCCAAAATATAAAGCCAGCACTGTGAGGTGTTCATCAAACAGCAGTTTATTGAAAACTGTTCAAAACATCACTAGGGGTAATAAAACCCCATGTAAATGCACAAAATGTACAAAATAAGCAGCAAACCGATTTTGGCTAACCTAGCCTTTCTCAGTGCAAAGAAGCTTATAAATTAAGACAAAGCCAAAGTTGTATATAAAGACAGCTCAATTAATCAATTAGGATATAATTGAGAAATTGCAAATGCTCATTCAAACCGGGACTGAAAATCCCGCCTAATTTAATTATCCATTTCTTCTCCTTGGAATTTAATATAGAGTGCCAACCCCCTTTACAGGTCCTATCCCCGCCAATTTTGCCAATAACAGTGAAATGAAAAGAGGCTGTCGGATGCTTCAAGGTATGTTTATATAAAGCATTGGTCAGTTTACGGTTCCTGACATCACTCATATGTTCAGAAATTCTTATTCTCAATGGCCTAGAAGTTTGCCCTATATAGAAAGCTGAACAAGAGCAGGAGGCAAGGTAAACAACCCAGTCTGAACCACAATTCGCCAAAAACTTAATGTCAAATACTTGCGCTGTGTTTTTGCTTGTAAATTGTTTGGTCTTAAAGACTCTAGGGAAATGGGTGCAATGCCCACAAGGATAAGACCACATTAATCTCTCTCCAGTCATGGTACTTTGCCAAACTGTACTGGAAGTCCTGTAAGAGTGTTTATAATGACTTAAATGGGAGCCTAAAGTTTGTCCCCTGTGAAAAGAAAGGTGGCATTAATCCCCAATTATTGAAGTTAATCTTTTGTCTGTCAACAAAATATTCCAATGTTTATTCACTATGTTCATGAGTCCACCAGTATTCCAACCAAAAGTGGTGACTATTCTCAAAACATTTAGACCCTCTGTTGTTTTTAGCTTGTATTGTAAACGCTGTTCCCTTGCTTGTGTGGTTGCCCACCTACTGGCCATGGTGATATTGCCTGATCTGTACATCTGTTGTGAAATCTACAAACAAGATCTTCCTTATATTTATTAAATGTGTCATCATCTGAACATACACGTCTGACCCTCAGAAACTGTGATTTCGGGATGTTACGAATCACATGTTGTGGGTGGAGGCTAAAGGCATGCAATAAGGAATTATATTGTGGATATTTACTGTAAATTTCAGTTCTTAAAGTATTATCAGCATTCCTTGTGATACTTACATCCAGGATTGTGATTTCTTGAAGATGATAATTCACCTTGAACTTTATACCCCACTTGTTCTGATTTAAATATTCCACAAAGTCCATAAGGTAAGCACTATCTGCCCTCCACACCAATCAACAGTCGTCCAGGTACCTCCTCCAAATGTCCATATACCCCCAAGTAGATATTATGGTTAGGGTCATATACCAATTCCATCTCTATGTAGGTCAAACAGATCTGCATAAATGGGGGCAAAAGATGCCCCCATTGCCATGCCTTGTAGCTGCAAATAGCATGTTCCATGAAAGTAGAAGACATTTTTCTCAAGAACATGCTCAGCCAAGCATACTAGGAATGTTCTGAACCCCAGTGGATACAAGGCAGTTCTGTCTAGCCAAAACTGGAGAACCAAAAACCCCATCCAATGGGGAATATTTTTATATAATGCAGTCACGTCCAATGTGCATAAAAGCCAATTGGACTCCAACTGTGTATTGGACACAATTCCCAAAAATTCCGTTGTGTCCTGGATACATGACCTGATGCAACCCAAAAGAGATTTCAAGTACTGAGTCAAAAATTCAGATAGGGGTTCTGTCAAGCTATCCCTGCCTGAAACTATAGGCCTGCCTGATGGTTTCTGAGGGTCCTTATGTATCTTCGGTAAAAAATAAATGTATTGAGATTTAGGATCTTTGACTGTAAGATGATACACATCCATTTCTGTAATGATGCCTTCCTGTCTGGCTTCAAATAAAAACCTGTCTATCTCAACTTTGAATTTGGTTGTAGGGTCCAATGGCATAGCCATATAGTATATGCCATCCTGAAGCTGTCTATGTGTCGCCTGATAATACATGTCCCAATCCATTACAACTCCGGCCCCATCTTTATACGATGGTAAGATAACTAAGTTTTTGTTATTTTTTAACTCCAGCAAAGCTGCCTGTTCAGTCTTTGAGAGATTGTGATAAAGGACATCATATTCCTGGGAGCCATAGTGTAAATCATTCAAAACACTTGATTGGAACATGGACACATGTGTAGACATGGGTGGCATAAAACCAGACTTATGGAATTTGAAAGAACTAGTGTTAGTCATGTTGGAATCCCCATCAAAATACAGTTTTAAATTCAATAATCTGCAAAAAGAAATTACATCAGAAGCCAAAGAATCTTCCACCACAAAGAAACCGGAAACGCTGTTAAGGCCTTTATTCAAAAGTGATGTTTGTGCCTCAGAAAGTTTCACAGATTAAATATTATGAACATTGTTACAATCATTTAGCATTTGGTCACTGCCTTGAGAATATCCTCCAAAGTATTTATTGTGCTTGTACCCCCCCCCTACTCTTTGCCCTAAAGGGTCATTGGCACTATGTCTTTTAACAGTTGAGGACTGTGGGAAGTGGTTGCCATCCACATCAGTGGCTGATGAGGAATCCTCCCTGAGGTAAAACTAACAGAATGTTTAGTTTTCTTTAAAATAGATTTGGGCCTTTTATGTTTATTGGTATTGCTGCTATTCCTAGACCAAACAATTTACCAGCAAAAACACAGTGCAGGTATTTGACATTAAGTTTTTGGTGAATTGTGGTTCGGACTGGGTTGTTTACCTTGCCTCCTGCTCTTGTTCAGATTTCTATGTAGGGCAAACTTCTAGGCCATTGAGAATAAGAATTTCTGAACATATGAGCGATGTCAGGAACTGCAAATTGACCAGTGCTTTACATAAACATACCTTGAAGCATCTGACAGCCTCTTTTCATTTCACTGTTATTGACAAAATTGGTGGGGATAGGACCTGTAAAGGGGGTTGGCACTCTATATTAAATGCCAAGGAGAAGAAATGGATAATTAAATTAGGCGGGATTTTCAGTCCCGGTTTGAATGAGCATTTGTAAGTTCTCAATTATATCCTAATTGATTAATTGAGCTGTCTTTATATACAACTTTGACTCTGCCTTAATTTATAAGCTTCTATGCACTGAGGAAGGCTAGGTTAGCCGAATCCGGTTTGCTGCTTATTTTGTGCATTTTGAGCATTTACAGGGGGTTTTATTACCCCTAGTGATGTTTTGAACAGTTTTCAATAAACTGCTGTTTGACGAACACCTCACAGTGCTGGCTTTGTATTTTGGATTGTATTTGTATATACCCAGCTGGAATACTTTACTATGACTGTTTTTCTCTAAATAGTCAGACAACTGAGATGTGCACAGTCAATAAAGTGTCTGCAATTAATGGGCATTAGTTTGTCTATGTATGAAAAATGAGTGTGGAGGAGGGGTTTGCACTGCATCTAAAAACCGCAAGATGTCCATTATTTTTTCCAGTACCTATCATTGTCAAACATTACCATTATATACAATACATGACTATCTGTGGTGGTTTGAGTAGGAGTATTGATTGCATCTGATTACTAGCACAGTAATGGAGTGGGTAGCTTTACCATCTCACAGCACTTAATTCTGTGGTTGAGTTTTTCTTGTCATTCCTAATGTGTGGAGTCTTCATGCACTTCCTGTTAATCTGTGGGTTTTATTCAGGTACTCTGGTTTCTTTTTCAGACCCTGAGCTATATAATATATGCCCTTTGCCATTTATGTTTTACTTACTTCCCAGTCTAACACTAGAGGGGTGCACATAAGAGTAGAAGGGAGGCAGACACTAGTCTCAGATAGGATATCAGGATATCCTTGTAATTATTTGGCTTCTCATTTTATTGGGAAATACAGTTTTTTCAGCTTTGAACATCGGATGCAACTTATTTTTCCATGAAAAAATAAGACTAGATTTCTTTACATATTCTTGATTTTTGCTCAGGCCATCATTGGATTAAAATGTAGGAGACAAGCTTTAAGATAAACCCTAAAGCACCTAGAACTGCTTGACTTCTGGGGGGCCTACTGATTCCCTGCACCTCCACCTTAGCTCATTTACTACATCCATACTTATTGCTGTGCAGTCTTGACCAGTTATGATATATTAAAAGGATGGAGAAATCTAAAAAGAAAGATAGTGTGAGAATAATAAAAAAAAAAGCAATAAGTGATCTGGATGGTGTGAGGCCAGAAGGGAAAAAATAGGGTAGAAGCTTGGGGGGGGTGCAGAAAAGACTAGTGTACAATAGGAAGGCCCACAGACTGCTTTTTCTAAGACTCCATTTTAGCTAAAGTTGTCTCTGTTGATTGCAGTCAGGCATCTGAAAAGTGGTACCAAAATGCACGCCCCAGCCAGAATGCTGCAGGTGGAGCATTTTTGGGACAATTTTTTGACTCTTACACAGTGCACATATTCAGACAGTTTTAAGTACATGGAAGGATAAATACCTTAACAGTAGTGGAATTTAGACCACAGATGGTGTCATTATGTAACATACTAGTAAAAGCCTTTTACAGGTCCAAGTTAAAGGTCCTTACTAGAGGCTGAATGTCTAAGGCATCTATGATTATTTTATTAAAAAAAATACCCTATGTGGATACGAAAGCACAACATATGCCGTGCAGTTCTGTGTTGCAGTAGATCATGATACTAAAGAGTCAAAGAAGGTAAGATGTAAACAGAACCTTCAGAAATTACTGGCCAGTAAGACTAGTAAGAGTAATTGATTAGTAATTGATTCATTGGTATTTGCTTGCAATGTTCTTGTCACTGCCATTGTGAAAGATCATAATATTCTTTTTTCCTCCAGCTAGGAGAGAAGTAACAGGAAATGACAGGCCAGTGAAAGAAACTACAAAATCCCCAAATAATAACTACTTTTCTTCAAGAAAATTCCTGGAAGATTATTAGGACTAGGAGGAGAATTTGTTCTGTTTTTAATTACATCTTTGATTCACTCCAGGCACTCCAGGCATACTTGGCCAGACATCTCGTCACTTTTGTGCAGTTCATCACCTTAGAAATGATAACTCATGGAATCAAATAAGGCTCAGAAGGTTCAACCAACCACAGAATGACAGAGTATCATGCTACTACTAACATTAGCATCAGCAGTATCAGCTGACTCATTTATGGAATGCTTGTAATAGCCATAAAAGTCCTTTAAAATTCTAGAAATACAACTAGCAAGGCTTTGCTCAAGCCTGGCCTTCTGTAATTTAATGCCTGTATTAAGACTGGTAGAAGACAATTTCCTAAAGTTGCCTTAAATTAAGATCAGTTATTAGAAACAGTTTTTTAGACCATCACAAACAGTGTGGAAGTAACTCGGATATGTAATGTGGATTGGTGTTGAGTCTTCTATACTTGTGATTTCTAGACGAAATGTTGGCACCCGATTTAGTGAGTTCCTGAACTATTGAGAGTGAATGGCTGAAAAACTGACTTCTACATACCTAGTTCGAGATGGCCATTTCCCAGAATAAGCCCTTTTCCCTAAGAATTGTTATGTATAAATTCAGGGTGTGTGTGTTGGGGGAAGGGGTTTGAGCAACAGGGTGCACTGAGGTGTGTTCCCCAGCAAAAAGAAGTTTAAAGGTGAAGAGCAATGTTCGATATTCACTCTTGTTTTGCATTTTCAGTCTTCTTTTTTTTCCATTATGTTGACACTCAGCATTATAACTGCCAGTGTTTCAGTAGTGAGCCTTTCTTGACTGAAAAGAGTTATTAGGACACATTATCATTTTACTGTAACCCAATAACATCAAGTGCTACCTGAGTGTTGGCCTCTGAATGAGTCTGATGGAATTTAAACACATTTTTTATTTATTTTACAGTTTGTTTACCGGGATAGTCCATTGGGCCGAGAAGAGCCTGTTTTCAATGGAGTCCCAGAGAGAAAAGCTCCGTACGATATTATACAATTTAGACAAAGCATTAGCAAATGAGTAATACAGTATACAGTTTATAGCAGAAATTTAAAAGAAAATTTGAAAAAAAAATGTTCATAAATATTTACAAATACCTTTGTTTATGCAGAGGAAAATATAACAGTAGAGGCTAAGGAGCTTCACATAGGTATATAAGAGTTATAGGAGATTACAGAGAGAAGCATTTATTATGAACAGTAGAACTGCTGGAGATAATGCTAGAATAATTACAAAGCAGAATGAACTTTGCCTAAATAAACAACAGCTTACATGATCTTCAAGACAATAGCAGCCAAAATTATCCGTAGTAAAGTTATACAGAGTAAATGGTGTGGTTTTGTTATTGACTAAAACCAGAGTGACCAAACTTCAAAACTAAATGTGAGTGATTCCCAGCATAACACAGACCAGGGAATGATATGTTGCTATAATACCTACAATTAGTTGATTTATGTCTAATATTTCTTTCATATTTCATCTTCTTTTTAAGATTTTTTTAAATATAATTTAGTTCATATATAACTATGCAGCTATATTTTTTACCCATGCGTTAACTTGTGCGCTTCTCTTTTCTGATGCACAGTAAGGGGAAGTTAAGCTGCTTGCCTGGGCATTATATACTGTTAAATGGCATCAGTTATGAAGTATGGGACTGCTGTACAGTGTCAGAAATGGGAACATACAGTTCACATATTAATTTGTAAGAATATTTTGCATTCCGTTTTGAAGAAATATACCAGAATAATTTTCTTATGGACCTAATGAGTAGTCAAAGGCTTTCTTATATATCTTTTCAGTATTGCTTGCACCTGATAAGTACAAAACATGCTACACTCTGACAGTTAATATGGGTTTATACTATCAATGTTTCTTTTTTTGAAAGCAGATACTCTTTCAAGGATAGAGGGCCTTGAGGTGATTATTATTTTTTTTCCTCAAAAAATGTTTTATTTTCAATTAAAATAACATTTACATAATATTTTTAAATATCATTTTAAACAACTATATACAATATTTACAACAGCCTGACTTTCAATTATATACACTGTATGTTATTAAATATAGAAAACAGATCAGTTATCAGAGATACAATATTGATTATTGCAGAGTGTCCAACAAAGATATAACTTTCTTCCAAGGATTATTTACCAATGGCCTGGGATAGATTTGTAGTTCTTTGATTTTTATTTCCATTAATGCAGTTGTCTTCAGTAAAGTGTAGAATTCTTCCAATGTCGGGGGTGTATTTGAATTCCACCTTCTGGTTACGCATTTCCTAGATATAGCAAGTATTGTCCATAACAAATACATATTTGTCTTAATCAGGTAGGGACTTTCATTTACATTTAGAATTATCAATACTTTAGTTAAGGTAAAGGATTCATTAAATAAAGCTTGTAAAAAATGATTGATTCCATTCCAATATGATTTAATTTTAGTACATTCATAAAAAATATGAATCCAGTCTGCTTTATTTGACTTTTCACACCTCCAACAAAAAACATTTGTAGTAGTACTGATCTTTTTAATTCTATCTGGTGTTAAAAATGCTCTATGTAAGTATTTCCAGTTAAATATTTTCCAGTACTGTGTGTTAGAGGTGTAATGAACTGATAGTAAGATGTTAGTTTTAATTTCTTCTGTTAACTGCAATGACTGACCTTTTGTTAAGAACTGCCAGTATGATGGTTTGGGAATTGTTTTATATGTTATTAACTCTTTATATAGATTTGAAATGGAATTTTTCTTTTCACAACTATTATATATAAATTCATACAGAACACTTATTAGATTTGGAATATCTTTAAATGAGGAATTATTAATTAATCTGCATAAATCTTGAATGTAAATTAGAATGCTTTGTAAGGTTAACCAGTCCTGTGTTGGAATATTGTAAGCAGTTTTATCATATGTATATCTAAAACATTTAATTTATTTACACATTGAAACCAGCATAAGAATCCATTTTGTTCCTAGGAGGTTATTGTTTCCCTATATATTTTGTGAGGAAAGTTCTTAGTGATGGTAAATGGGGTTAAAAGGTCAAACAAAAGTTTTAGATCTATGTTTGCATTGATATGTTTCCTAAATGAATTGATGTAATGATTAATCAGTGTTGTTTTAGAAGGTTTTGTTATATTATATCGTATACTTATACATAGTATGTACCAGGGTTTGTTTGATTTGTCTACTATTAAAATTTTTTTAACTTATTAAATTCATTTGTTACTATAGCCATTGCTAATTCTTTCCGTTTGGCAAAATAATTTGGGTTTATCCAGTCTATTGTAGTTTTAAGCACAGATGCTTTTATATATGTTTCTATTTCTGGGAAGTTCAATCTTCCTTGTGTCCAGGGTCTAATGTGATGAGTTAGAGCTACTCTATTCTTTTTGGGATACCACAAAAATTGTATTAAACATGAGTTTATTTCTTTGAAAATGCATCTTTCAGGAATTAACTGTATTGCTATTGCTACATATAGTATTTTTGGCAATAAGACCATTTTTATTAATTGCAATCTGTCTTCAAAAGTTAATATAATTTCATTCCACTTTTCTATATATATTTTTATTGTTACAATAATGTTTTTATAATTTATTAATATTGTTTCATTTATATGTTTGCATAACACTATTCCTGAATAATTTAGCGTACGTTCTTGTTTTCCTATGATGGAATTATCTGTAACGTGTAGTTCTTTTTTCTTATTTAAAAATAGAAATTTTGATTTTGATCTATTAAAGTATAGACCTAAAATCTTATAAAATTTCTCCATTACTTCTTCTGTCTCTCCTAATGACTGTCTGGAGTTTGATAGGGTTAATAAAATATCATCAGCAAAAAGCATTATTTTAGATATGTACTGGTCATAGACTTCTGTTCCTTTTATTCTTGGATTATTACATATTATTTCTGCAAGTATTTCTGTAGCCAAAGCAAATAAAATGGGAGAAAGGGGGCATCCTTGTTTAGTACCTTTCATTATATGGATAGATTCTGCGTTGAAAGGACCTAATTTAATGTAGGCTGAGTTATTAATATATATTTATTAATATATATGTTTTTTAGTAATAAGATGAAGGGAGGAGGAAATTCAAACAATGCTAAAGTTTTAAATAGATATTCCCAGTTGAGGGAATCAAAGGCTTTTTCTATATCTAATCTGATTACAAGTGTTTCTCTATTTTTTTATTCACATAATCTATAAGAGTAAGTATCATTTTAATATTATGTGTGTGCCTGTTATATAAAAATCCAGTTTGATCATTATTAATTGTCTTTGAAAGTGGGATTTTCATTCTGTTAGCTAGGATTGACATGAATATTTTGTAATCATTATTCAGTAATGATATAGGTCTGTATGAGGTGCAAAGGTCTGATTGTTTATTATCTTTTAGAATTGGTGTTATGAGAAAATATTTCCATGAGGGTGTTATTTTTGCTTTTGACTGGACTTCTAGCAAAGTTTTATGAAAAAGGAAGATTACTGTAGAAGGGAAGAGTTTGTAAATTTCTATAATTATACCATCTATTCCTGGAGCTTTGTTAGACCTTTATCTTGTCAACAATTTCTTTGTAGGATATAGGTTTTTGTAGGTCTAGTTTTAGGTTTTTGGGATTTTTTTTATATTGATAAGGTTTGTATCTAAGTTTATTTGGTTGGTATCTAAATCTTCTTTTTTGAAGTGTTCCATATAATGGAACCAAAATGCTTCAAGGATGTCTCCTATGTCTGGTACTTTTTTCCCTTTCTTTTCATGATATATACTACTAATGTTACTTGCTTTAGATTGTATTTTAATTCTTGTAGATAAGTTATGTAGATATCTGGGGGAGGTAGCTAATGAGTTTATTTTTAATTTTTTCCAAGGCTAGACAAGTTTTGTGTGTTAGAATTTCATTATATTTTTTATTTAATTCCTCTATTTCTTTTTTGACTTCTGGACAATTCTGATTTATTTTAGATTTTGCTGTCAAGAGTCTGGTTTGCAAGTCTAATCATTCAGATTCTCACTCTCTAACTTTGTTTTTGTACCAGCTAAGGGTCTTACCAAATAAATACGCTTTTAATGAGTCCCAAACCATGACTCTACTCATTTCTGTTGTATTATTAATTTCAAGAAATAATTGTAGTTCTGACAACATCCAAGGTCTGAATTCTTTATTTTTTGTGATATATGATGGAATTCTAGTTGAGACGATTAAAGGTTTAAACTTTATTTGGAGCTTCATTATCATACAATCATGATCTGAGAAGGGGCATGGAACTATTGAGAAGTTGAGGATTTTTGTTTGTAAATCTTGAACTATGAATAATTTGTCTTTTCTGGTTTGTGTTCCAAATCTATGGTTTTTATGGGAAAATAATAAGGATTTATCATATTTTACTGTAAAAGTGTCTATTAAATGAAATGGATCAATCCATCTTTTTAAGGATTTTGAAGTAGTTGCTATGCAAAAAGACTTCTTGGTGGTTTCAGAAGCTTCTGAGGTACAATTAAAGTCTCTTCCCAGTATAAGATTTCCTTTATAATTGCTGGAAATAAAATCTAGGTGTTTTTAACCATTCCTGCTCCAATTCCTGGGAACCAGTAGAGATTAGCTAAGGTCCAAATTAAATTTAATTATAACAAACGCTAGTAGACCTTCTTTGTCCTCATATTTATAAATAACTTTTGGAGTGATTAGAGAACTGATACTCCTTTTGTCTTTGTTCTATAGGAGGATTGAGCTAAGACTGTATAGTCGTTAGGGTTCCAAATAAAGCTATCATTAGTCTTAAAACATGTTTCCTGGAGAAATACTACTTGTGTCTTATTTAGATTTAAATATTTTAGTAAGTCTGATCTTTTATTTGCATTATTTAAGCCATTAGTATTTAATGATAAGAATGTTAAATCCATTTCAAGTTATTGTTGGAAGAAACATTTTGCTTCTTTTTTTATTTTGATTGTAGTAGTTATACCATATTCTCTGATAACATTGAATGTTATTTTTATGAGTGTAAACTTGGGAGTGTAATTAATGTTCATTCTTCTTTAAATACATGTAGGGTAAAATTCTGGTCAGGCTTTAAAAAAGTAATATAAATTTCCCATTAAACATGGAATGAAAGTCATTCCTAATCCAACAGATAAAGCTAGATCTATTGGATTATCACTCATACCTTTAACCAGCAATATCAACTGAGCTCCATATGTTAAATTATTATATGGAGAATTTTGTTAAAAGAGATATGAAATTCTATATTATTCTATTATTATTCTATAGTATTTTATATATTATGATGGAATGTTAGTAGTGTAAACAATTATTATGTTGACTTAGAAAATATCCAATATTTAGTTACCCTTAAGAGATCCCAAACATGTCAGATATGTCATTTCAGAAAAATTAAATGCAACAGAGGAAGCATACACAAAATAAGACAACAACAAATAGATTATTACTAAAATAATTTGACTAAAAGGACTCTGTAGGAGACAATGAGTGATTACCAATGAAATATGAATTTACTACTTTTCCACTCTTCAGCTCACCAACTGCAACTTACACTTATGAAAAGACATAGCTTATCAGTGGTATCCTGACTCTGACTAGAGGATCCCTACATTCTAGTGTGCAGTGCTTTTACATATTTATAGATTTACAAAGCAGAGTCTAAGAATGAACTATGATCACCCTGACAATTCCCACCCTGCATAGGACACCTCCTGCTTCCAAAATGGGTAATCACATCAGGTCTAGAATGTATGTGTAGGTACCCATATGGTAATCAAGACTTACCTTTGGTAAGTATTAATCAAATAGTATTTAGAGCATCTCAGAGAGTTCTCAGGGCAGTTAGAATACTCTTAAGCCTCTCTTCCCTTGACCAAAAACAGAGATTTCCCTTCCCTTTCTTTCCATTGTTTTAAATCAGTACTAATAAAAGAAATTCAGCAAACATAGGTAAACAGAAAAAACATTCAGTAGTCTGTCTTGTACATGACTTGCAATCCATTAAACAAGTCAGTGACTAACATCACTTTAGTAAACATTATAAAGACAAATTAGAAATAATTTCCTAGCTCTTTAAATTTTCTGAGAAAACAAAAAGTTAACAGTAAGCTATTTTAACTAAAAGTGTAAAGCGTTTCAATTTTTCCTTGCATGTACACATTTCTACTTATATTGTAGTGTCAATAGCTGTCTTTGAAATCTGTACAATATTTCACTTCTTCAAATCATTCCTTTTTCAATTCAGGTTTTGTTTTATCAAAATGGCAACAATATTTCAAGGGCACAATTAATATTTAGACTGATGTTTCAAATAAATAACTTGTCAGTTGCCAATTGAGTTAGTTTAGAATGTGTGGTTAGTGCAAATATAGCATGTTGCAAAAATAATATGTACTTTTTCGTGTGCTCTAGAGACTGTCATATGCAAGTGACATATATAATGTAGCATATATAGAGCAGATAGCTTATGGATTCAGGTTGTTAAAGTAAGTTATGCTTATAAATCAGGCAGTTTCATTTAAGTTCACAAGTAATTTGGGGACATTTCAGTTGAGTTTCCAGGAATATGGTGTCTAATGTAAGTAATTTATAAAGTATTTACAAGTTGTTCTATTAAATTATCTAATTTACCCTTCCTTAGATTGTAATTCACTTTAATAGCTAACCAACATTACTTTTTTATTTGTTAGCTGTGGGGCTAAATGCACTTAGCAGATTTACAAAGTCCATAGAAACTGCTACAGTTGTTTTCTGTTGCCATGACAATGCAAATATAGCAATTCCTAATCAATGAGTGTTAAAAAAAAAGAACGAAAAAAAACTGAAATAGTTCACGAGGCTAATAGAATGTAAAGAAAACTTCACTTCTCACAAGCAATAGTACATTTTTCCCTCCTTTTATATATTATGTTAATATTATAGGAAATAATTCAACTGACAGTAAGTATATAAACAAAACATTTCAGAGTTAATCGCTAACATGACCCGTAACCCATTAAGCATAACAGTGTCCACCATTAATCTAATAACTATTGTAATAACCCCCCGGATTCTCAAAAGCTTGCATAGCATGCATGATTAGTGTTAGATGAAATTTTGCCAATATGGCGGCCGAGCGATCCACGTACATGCACGTCTGATGTGCATGAGCACTGTAGCACTAGTGCTGCACTTCCCCAGCCCCTGTATGCAAATCATCCCATTTGCAGGTGAAAACCATACAAATGAGGTAAAATTGCCATCCAGGAAGCAGGAATCAGGGCATGCAGGACTAGCGTAATATGCAGAAATGTACTTGGCTAGTAACAAAGTACAGCACTGCAAACTGCAAAACAGAGCTATGACAGCTCCAAATAAAGGCTGCATACCATTGAGGAAGCATGCCAATGGCCAAGTAGAAGGCCATTGGCATTGCAAACAATGGCAAATGTACAAAATACAACTTTCATGATATGTCCGCCGATCACATCCATTGAAGCATAGGGCAGCGGCGTGCAAACGGACTGGTGCGGAAATAAGAAAATAAACCTAAAACAACACTCTAACTAAAATCAATATTCTGCCATGCAAGTCAATGGCAGGCAAAAGACAACTTGACCAGTAAGTAGTGGTTGCTAAGGGGGAGGCACAGTGTGACACACGTAACTATGCATTAGCAGGCAATTCTATGCAAATGAGGGGAAAGATAGTGAATCCCAGTTTTCCTCAGGGTGTGAGGCAGGTCCAAAGAGTGTAAGAGTATAAATACCTGGGTGCAAGACTAGGATATGGGTGACATCATGGGGGTGTGTGTCAGGCAAACAGTAAGTGGATTAGAGCGCTGTGGCTTGGGATTTCTCCTAGCTTAGCACAGCTAAGCTAGGGGTGTCTAAACCTGCCTAGCACCCTTTACAAAGTGTAAGTGGGTGTGCGTGCCACGCACCGGGTTGTACAGGAAGAAAAAAGAAGTTAAACCAGGAAATAGCAGCGCATCAGGTTGTACAGGAAGAAAAAAGAAGTTAAACCAGGAAATAGCAGCTCTGTGCACATTTGAACAGGGGGGCAATGGGAAGGGAAAACAGCAGTAGGAAGGTAATCAAGGAGAACTAGCTGAGATGACAAGTGAAATGTATCAGAATCAGCTAATTACTCAGGCAGCAGACCAGCCCAGCCCAGAACACTACAAGCAAACATGTTCTTCCCTGTTTTTTACACACTCTACACCACTGGTGTATACAAGCGGGGAAATTTTAACAAACAAACGTACAAAATGAGAAGGGCTGCAGCAGGCAACATAGAACAACATGTGCAAGAGGCTGAGGGTGGTGAGGATGTGAATGCTGCGGAACAACCCACAGAGAAGAGACGGAAAAGAGTGCACAGACCCAGGGTAACCTACCGGAGGCTACATGAGCTGTAGATAGTGGAGTGCTATGGGGTGGACTGAGACCTCCTACAGCAAATTGTTGAGCTGTGCCGGCCACACCTAACACACCAAGCTGGCCGAGGGGAACCCATCCCAGTGGATACCAAGGTATGTGTAGGCCTAGGTATACTAGCCACAGGTACCTCCCAAAGCACAACTGGGGATATCATGGGCATCTCACAGGCATCAGCATCCAGAGTATTCCACCAGTTCCTGGATGCCATGTCAGCACATGCCAGTGAGCACGTATAATTCCTCAACACACGTGAGGTGTTGACCAGCAATATCCATCTCTTCCACCAAATAGCAGAATACCCTGGGGTAGTGGGTGCTATAGACTTCATGCACTTATGCATCAAAGCACCACCCGGTGAGCAGGTTAGGGCCTACATCAACCGCAGGGGCATCCCCTCCATCAACTGCCAGGTCATATGTGATACCCAGGGCATTATAATGAATGTGTGTGCTGGCTGCCCTGGAAGCTATGACAATTCACACATATGGCATCTGATGCAGCTGTACCACAGATTTGCCATTGTGGACATCCTCTACGGTCACTTAGTGGGGGATGCTGGGTACCCACTGTAGCCGTGGCTGATGACACCCATCAGAAATGCACACACACCTGAACAACAATTCCATAATGAGGCACATGCACAGGCCAGACATATAATAGAGCATGTGTTTGGGATGCTCAGTTCACTGTTCCAGTATCTGGACACATCCAGTGGAGCCTTGCAGTATTCACCAGCTACATGTATCCAAATTGTTATGGTATGTGCTATGCTACACAATATGATCCTGCGGTAACATCTGCAACAGAAACAGCATGGGGCAGGGCCACACAGCCCCCCACCAATGCCAAGGCCTGTACAGGCACAGAGTGACTTGGAGGAGGAACAACCTGAGCCTGCCCCAGTAGGCAGAAGAAGGCGTGCCCAGTATGCCCTGGCCTTGGCAAAGAGGCAACGCATAGCATATGCACTGACACAGTAGGGACCCAGGGAATGACACCTCTCCCTGACTCGCACAGACAGTAAAAGGGATGCCAACAATGACACTATCTGTGCCCAACCATGTATAGAGAGTGTACTATGTTCATCCAACATAGGCAGCCCTCCAGCACCATTCTCAAGTCCGGAACCTCAAGGTAAGTCAGTCAACCTATCAATTGCCAAATGGAGTAGAATGTGTTGTTACCTGTAGCTATGGTATGGATGTGACCATGCAAGGGAATTGGGTGGCCGAATGTTAAGGCAGCAGACAGTAGACACCCATAGTGCACCATGACATCTGTAACACATACTGGAGTCACCATAGTAGCCAGTTCTACACAAGGTGACAAAACCCACTGCAGGAAATGGGCTGAGCGACAAGTGTGTCCATAAGAGCCACACATGCCAGTCAAGAAGGTTCACATACCCAACAACAGTTTCAGCCAGCAGGACAGGTGAAGACAAACAAAAACAAATGCTGTAGTATGGCCTCTGAATCTGCCTTATGGGTAACCCCTCCCCCAAGCCTACACAGACAGGCCACAGCAAGACAGGCACTTGGATGTAAGTTGTGAAGGCTAGGAACTCAGAAACTAATATGTAGGTAAACAAAGCTAGGATCTGTAGTACACTGATATGCCTCTAGCCAGCAGGATAGGTAAGACTACAGACTGAAATGGAGTACCTGACATACCAGTACAGCCCTAGCAAATGTGTACAAGTGTCAGGTGTGCCCCTCCATCCAATGTACACTTATAGTAACAGTCAGGTGTGCCCCCTACCACTCCTGTGTAGAACAGTAGAAACAGTCAGGTGTCCCCCCCTGCTATGCAGAAATGTAGCAACAGTCAATGGCAAATGGATACCCAGCAGACACAGCATGCTACCTGTCAGTGTACAACACAAAGGTCAGCACCGCAGTACAAACTACCTGGACTTGATCCACACATGCAACACAGATGACCATACTGGGCATGCTCACACACTTAGAGGAATGAAGGCAATTTCAGTCAACAACATACTGAAAGGTCATACTGGGCATGCTCACACACTTAAACACATGAAGGCCATGTCTGCAAACACCAGTGGACCAGACATATCTGGCAGTCACAGTTCTCAGTGCAGACACATGTCAGTATGCACCACTCCTGCCTTGCACACACAGTGGATAGGAATACAGACATATATGTATGGACAACACACTATAATAGGCCAAGGTAGATGGGCATAGATGTGTGGAAGAGGGTGACCATGCCAAGGAGCCATCTGGGCCTATCCCGTCCAGCACACAGCCAAAGGGCCCCAAACACAGGATGTGCGGATGTAACTCACTGCAGATAATAGCCACCAGTACCTGTCAGCATGACAGACTATGTGGTGCACGTGCCAGCTGTGCAACATGACTGTATAAGGAAGTAGCCATCTAGTAGCTGTATACACGTACCTGTGACATATGACCCTGTGTGCCCCCGTGCTGTCAACCACATTAATGAGGTATGGCCCATGCAATCACTGCCCTCCCCATAGCAGTATCATGACAAGCCTGCTGAGGTCATCCAATGTGAAATACACCTTTGGGAGAGCTGTAGCTCAGTAATCTCCATGACGCTTCCCATAACTGCGTACTGCTGTAGTGATAAACTAGTTAGGTAGTAGTTCTAACCCCAGACCTGGCAATTGTGTGAGTGTGTGTTTGTGTGCGTGTCTGACTGTGTAGAGAAAAATGCTTTTTAGGCTACTCAGACTCTGTACAATACATATACTCAGCTTTGGCAAGGCTGCTGATGTCACCCACCTAGAAATAAACCTCTGGGAAAGTGATAGTCCAATAATCTCCGCAGCGTGTCCTGTAACTGCGTACTACTGTAACATGATAACATAGTTAGGTAGGTGTTCTAACCCCAGACCTGGCAAGTGTGTTTGTGTGTCCCTGACTGAGTAGAGAGCAATGCTTTTTAGGCTACTCACACTCCGTACAATTCATATACTCAACTTTGGCAAGGCTGCTGATGTTAGTCACCTAGAAATACACCTCTGGGAAAGTGATAGACCAGTAATCTTTGTAGCGCGTCCTGTAACTGCATACTGCTGTAGTGTGATAACGTAGCCAGGTAGGTGTTTTAACCCCAGACCTGGCAAGTGTGTTTGTGTGTCCCTGACTGAGTAGAGAGCAATGCTTTTTAGGCTACTCACACTCCGTACAATTCATATACTCAACTTTGGCAAGGCTGCTGATGTTAGTCACCTAGAAATACACCTCTGGGAAAGTGATAGACCAGTAATCTTCGTAGCGCGTCCTGTAACTGCATACTGCTGTAGTGTGATAACGTAGCTAGGTAGGTGTTTTAACCCCAGAGCTGGCAAGAGTGTTTGAGTGTCTCTGACTGAGTAGAGAGAAATGCTTTTTAGGCTACTCACACTCCGTACAATTCATATACTCAACCTTGGCAAGGCTGCTGATGTCACTCACCTAGAAATACACCTCTGGGAAAGCCATAGCCCAGTAATCTCTGTAGTGTATCCTGTAACTGCGTACTGCTGTAGTGTTATAAAGTAGTTAGGTAGGTGTTCTAACCTCAGACCTGGCAACTGTGTGTTTGTGTGTGTGTGTCTGACTGAGTAGAGAGCAATGCTTTTTAGGCTACTCACACTCTGTACAATTCATATACTCAACTTTGGCAAGGCTGCTGATGTCACTCACCTAGAAATATACCTCTGGGAAAGTGCTAGTCCAGTAATCTCTGTAGTGCATTCTGTAACTGCTTACTGCTGTAGTGTGATAATATAATTAGGTAGGTGTTTTAACCCCAGACCTGGCAAATGTGTGTGTCTCTGACTGAGTAAAGAGCAATGCTTTTTAGGCTACTCACACTCTGTACAATTCATATACTCAATGTTGGCAAGGCTGCTGATGTCACTCACCTAGAAATACACCTCTGGGAAAACCATAGCCCAATAATCTCCGTAGTGTGTCCTGTAACTGTGCACTGCTATAGTGTGATAAAGTAGTTAGGTATGTATTCTAATCCCAGAACTAGCAACTGTGTGTTTGTGTGTGAATCTGGTGCCTTCCTGTGTCCTGAAAGAGTGCTCTTCAAACTATCTAGAGATATACAGAGCTGAGTATATTTTTCTGGCACTTCAGAGTTGTGTACTGGTAATTGTTGTTTGACTAATTTTATATCATTGCTGGAGTTGTGCACTATCATTTTTGCTTCACTGTATAGTTTTTCAGATCTCTGCTGAAGGTGTTTTTCCCCCTTTATTTCTCTGTGTCTTAAGTTGGTATAACTGGTTTTACATCCTGTGTGTTATCTGACCATCTCAAGGATTACTTGCATAAAATTAGACCCTCTTAGTAAAAAAAGTCTGCATATCATTGCTGGAGCCTTCCTGTGTCCTGAAAGAGTGCTCTTCAAACTATCTGGAGATATACAGAGCTGAGTATATTTTTCTGGCACTTCAGAGTTGTGTACTGGTAATTGTTGTTTGACTAATTTTATATAATTGCTGGCTGACTTCAGAGTTGTGCACTGTTATTTTTGCTTCACTGTATAGTTTTTCAGATCTCTGCTGAAGGTGTTGGTTTTCCCATACCTACCCTCCCTATTCCTGTGTTGTTGTGTAAATTTGGAGGTTTTTGCAGTTGCCCGCCCCCACTGTAGATTTGATCTGGGACACTCCCCCCCAGTCCCATCTCTTTACCTCATTCTACCTAATAGACTCCTTCTGCATTGTTTTTAGTCATGTTTAATTTAATTGCATTTTTTTAAACTGTTTTGTCTAACATTGCTACATACGCAAGTGTGCCAGCTTGCACTGCATTTGAATTGTTTTCACTGCTGTTTTAGCTACTTTTCTGTATATATACCTGTAACTAGTGTAGTCCAGATTCAGATTTGCTGTATCCAGGACTGTATGTAAGCTTCTGGGCCCCCCAAGCTTTCTGTGTTGGAGGGAAGCCTTCTAGCTTATCAGTGGGAGTGGTAAGCAATAGGTAACCTATCTACCACATAAGGAGTGGTTCTGGCCCAGAAATTGTAGTTATTGGCTGTTTGGGCAGTTTTTCCATCTCTCTCAACTTCCTGATTTAAAAGCCCACATTTGCACTTGTTTCCCCCCTTTCCTGTAACTAGTTTAGTCCAGATACAGATTCTTACTTTTAGCACTTGAATTTGCTTATTCGTGATCAGCACTTGTTCAGAACTTGTAAGCACTAAATAACCTACTAATTACTACAGCACTCAACCTTCCTCATTACCTAGAGGAAAACAGTTTTGGTACTTACTTTCCTCACTTGCTTAGAGAAAAACAGCTCTTGTACTCACTTTCCTCACTTATCTAGAGGAAAATAGTTTTTTTTATTCAGGCATGTCCAAGGGTCAGCTCCCAGTGTTCTCTCCTGTCTATCTGATGAATCTGGGCATCTTGGGGCAATGTAGAAATTGCCTCATGTACACAGACAACCCTCTCCTCCTACCACCCAACACTACAACCTGTGAGAGATGCACTTATCTAGCCAACCTGGAGGTAAAGCTCTCTCCAATCAAGACTAAACTTGACAGTCAAGAGGAGAAGGTAAACACTTGCACCACACCACACTCATCACATAGTCTCACTAAATCTACACCACCAAAATCCACACATAGAAACACAAAAACATTCGTGGAGGCTCTCAATAATAATCTGCTCAAGCAACAGAGACCTCCAAAGCAGAAATGCAAGCAACCTCCACCCCCCAACACAACCCAAATGACATATAGCCCAAAGACTCTGTGTGTCACACAACCACAGCCAATAAGGCAAAACAACGTACCCAACACACTAGTCATAGGCGACTCTGTAGTCAGGCACACTGATGTCCCACTCACCAGGCTAAACAAGAAGAATGTTACTGTCAGCTGCCTGTTGGGTGCCAGGATCCGCCACATAACCCACGCACTCAGGTCACTCCACAACAAGTACAAATATGACTCTGTCATTGTCCATGTTGGTGTGAATGACCTGAAGCATACCTCTCTGGACTACATGAAAGGAGACATGGAAGAGCTCTCCGATCTTGCAGGCCAGGCAGGTATGACCCTAGCCCTGAGTAGCATTCTGCCAGCACCCAGAATGATGCCGCAGTACAAGGACAAAATGATTGACTTCAACAATTGGCTAAGCTTCTGGTGCCATTCTAAAGGGATCCAGTATCTGTCTGCCTGGGATGACATGGTCGACAGACCATGATGCTTTGCCAGAGATGGCCTGCACCTGTCACACCTGGGATTCCGGATACTGGCTAAGGTTCTTGCCGCCCCTATACTGCCTTTTTTAGGCAAGGTTCAAATGACAAATTCACCACCATAACAGGAACAGGCAAGCAAAAACTGAGGGTGATGCTACTCAATGCTAGAAGTCTAAATCTCAAAATGCACTCACTCGAGGCACTCCTTAAAATGGAGAACATCGATATCTGTGCAGTGACTGAGACCTGGTTCAAGGCTCCAGAGAACACCCCTGCACTACCAGGCTATAACTCATACCACACTTTTTGGCCATGTAACCTGGACCAGAACACCAAAGGTGGAGGTGTGTCCATATTCATTAAGGATATCCACACCTCCAGGCTAGTTGCTCAGCATAATGCAGCTGAGGTAATCGTGCAACTAACTCTGGGCAAAACTGCAATCCAAATTGCAGCTTGCTACAGATCACCCACCATGCTCTGGACTCCCACTTCTCTTTCTTGATGTAATGGAAAATATTAGGTTTCAACCAAACACCCTAATAATGGGCGATTTCAACTTCCCCACCATTAACTGGGAAAACTACTCATGTACCAACTCCTTCGCTCAACGCTTTCTGGAATTCATAAACTCCAATGCCCTGGATCAACTTATCCACACCCCCACCAGGGGCAACAATATCCTAGATCTAGTCATTACCAATATGAGTGACCGTGGTGCCACACCTGAAGTCAACGCCTCATTGGTCCGATCCGACCATAAGCTAATTACCCAAGATATCCACATCCTGCCTCCACCTCCCATTAAGGAAACCATGGTAAAAGTGGTGAACTTCATGACACCCATGCAGATGGACAGTACATTTACGACTATTGAATCCTACACAATTGCACTTTATAAGCACTTACATGAGTGCATGGATCATGCTATCCCAAACAGAACCAAGACACTATCCTCCAAAAAAAGGAAGCCAATCTGGTGGTCCCCTGCCATAAACAAACTGTACAACAGAAGGAAGAAATTTTTGCAAAAGAGAGTAAAATCCCACGAGTGGAGGAGCTCCCTGGTCAGTCTCAGTAAGAAGCTGTGATGCCTGATAAAGTCCTCCAAAGCTAGTTACGAAAACAAAATCACCACTGATTCTAAAGACAACCACAAAGCATTCTATAGCTATGTCAAGAATCTCAGTGGCAACACTCAGATCTGCTCTGAGTTACAGCACAATGGCACTAAATATATAGACCCAACTAATATTGCCAACATCCTGGCAGATAGGTTCAGTGCTAACTTTACCCCCCTCTCACCCCCTAAATAGTCCATCTCTATACCGGAAGAATGCAAAGTTCCTGTAATCACGGCTGCACAGGTAAAAACCACACTCTCCAAAGCCAAGAACACAGCATCCATGGGACCAGACAACATCCCAGGCTGCATTCTACATGAACTACAGAACGAACTGGCACCCCACCTAAGTACCATGTTCAATCATAGCCTCACCTCAGGCTTTGTGCCTGCTGAATGGTGCACAGCAACGGTTATCCCACTCCACAAGGGGGTAGCCACCACGGACTCCGGGAACTACCGCCCCATTAGCCTGATGAGCCTGGTTTGTAAGGCCATGGAACGTATCATCATGGAACCTATAAACAAAGACATTGGTAATCTTTAAACTCTGGATCCCACCCAGTTCAGGTTTGTAAAATGCAGATCATGTCTCCTAAACCTGATAGACTTCTTTGAAGCAGTCACCAAAGCCATAGACAAGGGTAAGGTGGTTCACACAGCCTATCTAGATCTTGCCAAGGCTTTCGACACCATCCCCCACTCTGGAATTATAGATAAACTCACTAAGCTAGGTATAAATCCCTATGTCACAAGATGGGTTGCCAACTGGCTCACTGACAGAACCCACACTGTGAAAGTAGCAGACTCCAAATCCGACTTCAGACCAGAGACAAGTAGAGTACCACAGGGTTCAGTCCTGGGTCCTCTCCTGTTTGGTATCTACTTCTTTGAAGTACAGGCTAACACAGAAGGTCTTTGGCTAATGAAGTTCGCAGATGACTGCAAACTAGGAGCCATAATCGAAACTCCTAACGATGTGGACATCCTACAAAAGGGCCTCACTGAGACAGATGCCTGGTGTCAAAGCCATGGCCTCAAGCTCAATGCCAAAAAATGCATTGTCATCCCCTTTGCTAAAAACTCTGTACCCATGAACTACAACATAGGCGGTAGTATACTTAACAACGAAAGTATAATAGGAGACCTTGGGACACAGGTGGACAGTAGTCTCTCCTTTGATAATCACATCGCCACAGTAGTCAGGAAATCCTTCTACGTGGCACACCTCATCACAAAAGGTTTCTCATCCATAAAAAAAGAGGTCATTGTTCCCCTCTACTCATCACGCATTAGACCCATTATAGAGTACAATGCCCCTTTTGGTATGTACCTCACAAGACATCTACAACAACTGGAAAGGCCGCACAAATACCTCACAAAGAGGATTACTGGCTTCAAACAGATGTCCTACGCAGACCGTCTCAAAAAACTCCAGCTTTACTCCATCGCATATCGCCAACTCAGACGTGATCTCTGCCTAACATACAAAGCTACGTCAAACCCAGAGCTGTTGGACATGCTCCACTTAAAGAAATCCCAATCACTCCGAGCTACACACTCTAGGGACCTAAACCTTGTCACCACAATAAACAGAACATGCCGGAGGGATAGATTCCTATCCCAGAGACTTCCCATACTCTGGAATAAACTACCTATCTATATCAAACAAAGCTCCTTATTAGCACTCTTCAAGAAAAATCTTGATGATTGGATCGGAAATAGGAAATTCACCCCAGGGATCACCTCTGTGGCTTTGCTTGACAGTGGCACAGGAAAATAATTTTCTTGGGTGGCAAAAGCCAGGGTACCTTTTTGGCTGGGCTTGTATAGGCCCCAGGGCTGATAGCCTAGTACCTACCTATGAACCTATGAATCTGGGTGTCTGACTGAGTAGAGAGCAATGCTTTTTAGACTACTCACACTCCGTACAATTCATATACTCAACTTTGGCCAGGCTGCTATCACTCACCTAGAAATACACCTCTGGGAAAGTGATGCCCAGTAATCTCCATAGTGTGTTTTGTAACTGCATACTGCTGTAGTGTGATAACGTAGTTAGGTAGGTGTTCTAACTCCAGACTTGGCAACTGTGTGTGTGTGTGTGTGTGTGTGTGTGTGTGTGTGTGTGTGTGTGTGTGTGTGTGTGTGTGTGTTTGTGTGTGTGTCTGACTGAGTAGAGAGCAATACATTTTAGGCTACTCACACTCTATACAATTCATATACTCAACTTTGGCAAGGTTGCTGATGTCACTCACCTAGAAATACACCTCTGGAAAAGTAATTGCCAAGTAATCTCTGTAGCGCATCCTGTAACTGTGTACTGCTGTAGTGTGATGAAGTAGATAGGTAGGTGTTCTAATCCCAGACTTGCTAGCTGTGATTGTGTGTGTGTTTGTCTGACTGAGGAGAGAACAATGCTTTTTAGGGTATTCACACTCGTTAGAATTCATATACTCAACTTTGGCAAGGCTGCTGATGTCACCCACCTAGAAATACACCTTTGGGAAGGTTGTAGCTCACTAATCTCTGTAGCACATCCTGTAACTGCGTACCGCTGTAGTGTGATTTAGAACTATGGTAGGGTTCCATCTACATCCATGGCAGTTTCGGATGTTTTTTGTGTGTTTCAATGTCTGTGTATGGAGCAATGCATTATAGGCTACTCACTCGCAGTACATTACAAATGCCCTACTTTGGCAATCCTGCTGATGTCAGTCATTGTGAAATACAACTTTGGGGAAGGGTTTCTATAGTAATCCCTGTGGTGCGTCCTATAACAGCTCCATGCTGTAGTGTGATATAGACCTTGGTCAGGGGTTCTATACCCACACATGTCAGTTGTCGATGTTTTGTGTGTGTCTCACTGTCTGTGTAGGGAGCAATGCATTTTAGGCTAGTCACTCGCAGTACAGTTGACATGCCCTAGTTTGGTAATCCTGCTGATGTCATTCATTGTGAAATACACCTTTGGGGAAGCTGTACTTCAGAAATGTCTGTGGCGTGTACTATAACTGTGTAGTGTAGCAAACTAGTTAGGTAGGGGGTTCTACTCCCAGACATGACAGGTGTGTGTGTGTGTGTGTGTGTGTGTGTGTGTGTGTGTGAGTGTGTGACTGGTATCCTGTGTAGAGGTGGGAGTGAGTTTGTGACACCTCTAGGCAATGTGGAGGGGGTTTTGCTTATTTCATTTATGGTGGTCCTACTATATATCACAATGTCAACCATACAGAGATAACAGATGTAAATTAGCTGAGAGGCTGGGGTGCAAAGCCATTCCCATACATATGACATCAAGGCCAGCCAATCACAGTTAACAACCCCACTGTGCCTTCACATGTGACTCGCAACAGACATACCATGCTTGACAACATGCTCTGTATGGACAGATGACACTGGCATCAGCGAATGCTGTTAGCATGCTATTAATGTAGGTGCAGGGAAAACCTGCTGACCATTACCAGTTCCTGCCACAGGTGAGCAAGACTGGCATATCTGATGATAATCTGTGTTCACAGTATGGGCCAGACACCCCAGTTACAGTTCTACATGTCACTGTACATGCACGTGGGAGGTGTGCACATCCTAGACACCATCCATGTCATGGACTAGGGAACACATACATGGCAAGTGATGCACAGCATTGGCCACACACAATAATCACCCAGGTGACTGGATGGGGGATGCATTACCCACCTGTGTGGGCAAATGCAGAAAATACAGGCCTGAACCATAATGCAGACCATTGTCATGTGGCCCGATGCCAAGGTATATCCATCGCCTACCCTTGTATAGCCTGCTGGCACTGTTGACCACCACAGACCCATGCAGGCATGCACCCATGCATGTCAGAACTGGCACCTTATGTGTCCATGTGTGTGTTGTATGGTGCGTATGTCCACATCCATACTCACTACAACCCCCCAGGGCACAGTGAAGCATGCTGTCTGATGTCTGACACCTCCTCATACTCACTTTCCATATGACCTCCGTATGACCCATGTGGTGCATGTGATACCTGCACATTGATGTGTTGTGGCAATCCCACTAGTGATGAGTTGCACTCCTGGCCCTCCTAAGTGTGTCAATGTGTGTGCATCCCTGTGTGAGTGTGCCTGTGTTGATGCTGGCACCTGTTCATGCAGATAGGCACTTGTACATTACCTACTGTATATCTACCATATCCCTGTTGCAGATGTCACTCACGATCACATATATGTTCTGAGTGCTCTCCACCAGGTAGCCCATATGGCGCATCCAATAACTGCATCGAACTGTGATAGCACTACATAGTTGTCGGGGATTTGATACCCTGTGCTGGTAGGTGTGTGACACAAACATGCTTCAGTTTTACTCTCCCACCCCTCCCTGACATGTATTCACCTCTGTCTGTCTCCCACACTCCCTCTCTGGTGGATATTGAGATCCACACCTGCTTTGCCTAGGCAGCAGCATGTGTATTTTAAGTGATGCTCATGATCAGCTGATGGCCTCTGCACGAAGTGCAGCCCGCCCCTAGCTGATTGTATGTGGAACAGCTGTGGTAATATTCCCATAGCTAATTGTATGGAAACACACTCCAATACCTGGGAACATCATGGTGGTGTTGGCCCTTTTCTGTCACTGTGAACAGGAACTAGATCTGTTGTTTAGCAAATAGCATCTCATATGGATTGGGGATTTACCTCTAACAACATACACTGTGGAAAGAGGGTAACAAACAGGAGGGGGATGTGCCTGACCTGGCTACAGTCTGTAAGTGCTGCTATACTGCATTTGGGGTAATGTTGGTTTAACAGTGTTTGTCTGGATATGCCTGTCATACATGTCGCAATACCTGCCATGTCAGTTCCATGTATATGAGGAATCCCCATCTGCAGGGTCATCTGCAGACTGGGCAGTGTTGTGCCTTTGGTTTCATGTGCTAGCCATGGTGCATCTATCTGTGGAATGCAGAAGGTAGTGTGAGGATTGCAGTCTGTAGATGAAGGCCATGACAGTTACTGAATTCATATCCCTCATAGGACATATGTTGCAACAAACCCAGTAACAATGGTATATTTATGAGGTTATCACAGCTGCATGTCTATACTGGCCCTGTGTATGTGCTGTCAGCCACACCTCTGTCATCCTTTGTACATATGTCGTGCATGAAGTGGTACATATGTGCTGTACACTATAAATATTGTCATCATATCTGATAACAAGCCAGTGATATGTCAGATTGCTACACATGTCATGTACAGTAGGGGTTATATTTCCTGACATAACCTGGACATTCTGTGGATGTTTGTACAGTACTGAGGTCTGTGTAGTGATGGTGAATGTCGGCAATGTGGGTATTGTTAATATGTACCATAGCATGTGTACAGACTGTGGTGGATGTCATTGTTCTAGCTCCCCTTCTATCTGATGTTACATGCTGCCCCACTGTATGGTACCATTTTGGCATACATGTTTGTAGGGCCATACACACACATGTCCCATACCACAGACAGCCATCAGACCAAACTGTGTAGCAGCCCAGTATATGTAGGGTCATTCTGTGAATGACACATATGAGGACGGTATAGAACAGATAGTCCATATACTGTAATATTATGCTAGCATACCATATGTGGCTGTGGCTGTGTTCACATTGGTTGTGGTTATGCACTTTTACACAGGTGTATCTTACCCTGTGCAGTGACACTCTCTTCTCTTTCTAAAGCCCTGCACTTGCTCAGCTCTTATAATGAAACACTAACTAACTAAAGCACTACACCCTCCTTGACTTCTCATAAGTATTAGGCTCCCAATTGGTCCTTCCTGATCAAGTGAAAAATCAGTTCCCTTCCCTAATCTGATCAGTAAAAAAACAGTTCCCTATACTAATCTGGTATGTCCAAGGGTCAGTTTCAAGGTTACTCTCCAGTCCAGCTGGTGAATCTGGGAATTTTGAGGCAATGTTACAATTGCCTTATGTACACAGACAACCCTCTCCTTCTTCCAACAAACTCTAATACATGTGAGAGATGCAGTTACACAGCCAAACTGGAGGCAGAGCTCTCTCAACCCAAGACTGGCACAGTCAGTCAGGAGGAAAAGGTAACCACCCACACCACAAATCCAGTCTCACAGAGACCTATTGCATCTGCATACCCAACACATAAACACACAAAAACATACTCGGAGGCTCTAAATAAAAATCTGCCTAAACAGCAAAGACCTCCTAAGCAGATATCCAAGCAACAGCCACCCCTCAACAATACCCACGAATCACATATCTCACAAAATCAGTGTGCCTCACAGTCACAGCCCTTAAGGCCAAACAACACACCAAATACACTTGTTATAGGGGACTCTATTGTCCAGCACACTGACATCCCGCTCACCAGACTGAACAAGGAGAAGGTCATGGTAAGCTGCTGTCGGGTGCCAGGATCCACCACATAACGCAAGCACTCAGGTCACTCTAAAGCAAGTACAAGTGTGACTCCATCATTGTCCATGCTGGTGTGAATGACCTGAGACGTACCTCCCTGGACTACATGAAAAGAGAAATAGAGGAGCTCTCTGACCATGTAGCCCAGGCTGGTATGACCCTGACCTTGAGTAGCATCTTGCCCTCACCAAGAATGATGCCACAGTATAAAGACAAAATGATCAGTTTCAGCAATTGGCTAAAGTATTGGTGTCATTCAAAGGGGATCCAGTGTCTGTCTGCCTGGGATGACATGTTCGACAAGCCACGTTGCTTCGCTAGGGACGGCTTTCACCTGTCACCCTTAGACTTTCGTATACTGGCCAAGGCTCTTGCCACCCCTATAGTGCCTTTTTTAGGCAAGGCTCAAAGGACAAACCCACCTCCATAGACAACCCAAGGATAAAAAAACTAAAGGTAATGCTACTCAATGCCAGAAGTCTAAACCTCAAGATGCACGCACTCGAGGCTCTCCTCAGTATGGAGAAAATCGATGTCTGTGCAGTAACAGAAACCTGGTTCAAGGCTCCTGAGAGCACCCCAGCACTACCAGGTTATAACTCATACCATGCGTTTTGGCTCCAAAACTCGGACCAAAGCACAAAAGGAGGGGAGTATCTATATTCATCAAAGATACCTACACCTCCAGGTTAGTGGCACTGCACGAAGCATCAGAAACCATCCATGCACAACTAACAGTGGGAAAAACTGCCTTTCAGTTTGTAGCCTGCTACAGAACACCCTCCCTATTACAGGAACCCCACTTGGCATTCCTGAGAACACTGGAGAATATGAAGGTCTCTCCAAACACTATGTTATTGGGTGACTTCAACTACCCAAGCATTGACTGGGAAAACTACTCAAGGCCAAACACCCTCGCCCAACGGTTCCTTGAATTTATAAACTCTAACGCAATGGAACAACTGGTCACCACTCCCACAAGAGGGAACAACATATTGGACCTGGTCATCACCAACATGGGGACTCTATGTTCCACACCAGAGGTAAACCCCTCATTGGTAAGATCAGACCATAAACAAATTTCCATGGACAGCCATATCCCATCCCCACCCCCAGCCAAGGAAATCACTGTAAAGAATTTCTCAAAAGCCAACTTTGCACTTCTCAAGACTGAGGTGGAATCCTTCAAAGCCCCAGGGCCAGAGGATAATACAGCCCAATCCGCAGAATCCTTTACAAATGCATTCTATGAGCACCTGCAGGAATGCATGGATCGTGCTATCCCAAATAAAACCAAGACTCACTCCTCCAAAAACAGGAGACTGGTCTGGTGGACCCCGGCCATAAATAAACTATACAACAGAAGGAGGAAGCTACTACTGACAGAGCAAAATCCCAAAAAGGGAAGGCATCTCTGATCAGTATTAGCAAGAAACTTCGATCCCTCATAAAATCATCAAAGGCCAGCTTCGAAAGAAAAATTACCCTAGACACTAAAGATAATCACAAGGCCTTCTTTAGTTATGTCAGGAACATGGGCGGAAACTCCCAGATATGCTCTGAATTGTTGCATAACGGTACAAAATATACCGAACCTACAGACATAGCCAACATTCTGGCAGACAGATTCAGTGCAAACTTCTCCCCCACGCAAAGGAGCAAATGCCTACCCAACTGAATGTAACCTCCCTGACATCACAGATGCACAGGTGAAAGCTGCCCTCTCCAAAGCAAAAAACACAGCATCTATGGGACCGGACGGGGTCCCAGGCTTTGTCTTACACAAGCTCCAAGAAGAACTGAACCCTCACATTAAGTCACTGTTCAAACTTAGCCTTACTACAGGATATGTACCCAAAGAATGGCGTACAGCTACAGTGGTCCCACTCCACAAAGGTGGTGCCACAAAGGACCCCAGAAACTATCGCCCCATAAGCCTGACTAGTCTGGTCTGTAAAGCTATGGAGCGTATTATCATGGAACTCATAAACAAAGACATTGGGAGCCTCCAGACACTGGACCCTACCCAATTCAGCTTTGTTAAGGGCAGATCTTGCCTCTTAAACCTAGTTGATTTCTTTGAAACAGTTACCAAAGCCATAGATGAGGGTAAGGTAGTCCACACAGCCTACCTGGACCTCGCAAAAGCCTTCGACACAATACTCCACTTGGGCATCATAAATAAGCTTACCAGCTTAAATATCAACCCCTATATCACAAGATGGGTTGCAAACTGGCTGAGAGATAGAACCCACATGGTCAGAATCACAGGTGCCATGTCCGAATCCAAACCAGTTACAAGTGGCATCCCACAGGGCTTATTTCTGGGACCTCTCTTGTTCGGTATATACTTCTCTGAGGTTCAGGCTAACACGGGGGGATTATGGCTGACAAAGTTCGCAGATGACTGCAAACTGGGGGCCATAATCGAATCTCCAGCTGATACAAGCATCCTCCAAAAGGGTCTCACAGAGATGGATGCTTGGTGCCAGAGCCACAGCCTCAGGCTAAATGCTAAAAAGTGCATAGTCATCCCCTTTGGGAAAAACAAGGTGCCCACAAATTACCACATAGGTGGTAATCCATTAAATCTGGAAGAAGTAATTAGAGATTTGGGGACCAACGTAGATAGTAATCTCTCCTTTGATAATCATGTTGCCAAAGTGGTTAGAAAGACCTTCTATCTAGCCCACCTTATCACGAAAGGGTTCGCATCTAGATCAAGAGAGGTCATTGTGCCCCTCTACTCATCACTCATCAGGCCCATAATTGAATACAATGCCCCTTTTGGGATGTACCTTACCCGACACCTGCAGCAACTGGAGAGACCCCAAAAGTACCTCACCAAGAGGATCATGGGCTACAAACAGATGTCCTATGCAGCTCGACTAAAGAAACTCCAGCTCTACTCAGTTGCTTACCACCTACTCAGAGGCAATCTATGCCTGACGTACAAAGCCATGTCAAACCCAGAATTAATGGACATGCTCCACCTCAAAATATCCAAGTCCCTTAGAGCTACACACTCCAGGGACCTAAACCTCAGCACAAAATAAATAAGACATGCTGGAGGGACAGATTCATTTCCCAAAGGCTCCCCTCACTCTGGAATAGAATCCCAATTCATGTTAGACATAGCCCCTCGCTGACCCTCTTCAAGCGAAATCTGGACGCGTGGATGGGAAATCGCAAATTCACCCCTGGGATCTCTTCTGTGTCCCTACTAGACAGAGGCACAGTAAACTAATCTTAAAAGGGTACCTTATGTGACCTACTTTACAGAGGCACAGTAGGCTAATCTAATAGGGAGACGGAAGCCAAATACACTCTGGCTAGGCTTATAAATGCCCTAGGGCAGATAGCCTAGTATCTACCTACGAACCTATGAACCTATGAACATGGCTGTTGAGCCTGCTATATATGCAGGTACATGTGCATTCCCCCATATGAGATGTAGGCCAGTGTTGTCCCAGTCTGCCTGTAGTCTGCACAGTGCATTGTTACATGCCTAGCAGCTTAGTGTACTTACCCAGTGAGATGTCATGTGCAGATACTTGCCAGATGTACCGTTGCCGGGCCTACCTTAAATGTCATGTATGTCAGACAGAGCAATGGGATGCTGTACAGACGTATGTCAATATCTAGTGGGTAGTATGTGGCTATGGCACCCCTGTACCAGCAGTCATTATGTGTCAGGCCAGATGGGAGTATGTGAATCCAAAACCTATGGTGGCATATGTATACCAGTCGTTATGTGTTATACCCATCTACATAGCTGTCTACATCCATATTGTCAGGCCTGGTACACATGTTGTGCACTAAGGGATTATGTGTATACCTCTGGACTGTACATTGTGTGTCTGAAGTTCCACATATATTGGCCAATATCTCTGCTGCACTCCACAGGGGCATTACATGCTAGCGGCAGTACTTTACAATGATTTCCTTGGGATGTCTGTCAGTAGCCAATGGCGCACATGTCATAAGCAGATGTGACCTTCCACACACACCATGTCTGTGAAGACAATCCCAGTGACAGTAGCAATAGACTAGTAATATACCTGCTATACATACCAGACATCCCCTTGCACTACGACTTTGGGACTATAGGGGCTGTGGTAGGGCTACACTCCATGTCCAGTTCATATGGTGGAAATATATGTACATATACTTATCCAGATAGATATATGTATATGATTACACATGTGTAGTACTTCCAATTACCATGCCATGGCAACCACCCACTATGAATCCCTACATCATGTGGGCGTGGTCCCTTTACATTTCCTGTGCGATGGACATCCTTCCTGTGTGTGGCCATCAGTGTTTCAGACAGTAGGTAGCAATACCACTTAAAGGAGAACCTGCACACTCAGGGCAGCCACATATTTGTAGGAGGAACAGGAACTACAGACAGACTGTGAGTAGAGTTGTGTTATGCTTTGCATAGTACTGGTGTTACAGGGTGTGTGTGTGTACATACTAGTGTACCTTGGAATGAAGTCTGTCTGCATAGCTCACTACTGTGGGCCTATCCTCTTGCTGGACAGAGGTATGCCTATCATGTGTTGTCCGTCCACAACACAGGTCCTGTGTCAGATATTGCACTGGCAGTGTGTGTGTTGCATGCTATCAGTACATGGCTACATCTATTTCTGTTCCTAACCTCAATTCCCTGACTAAGGGTACATTGCAGACTATCCTGTAACACCAGCACCTTGCTTAGTGTATGGCAGCAGTGTCCCACATATGTGCCTGTGTTCCAGCCTCTGTCCTCCATCTGCATACCAAGCTTTGCACATATGTCATGCTGCTGGGGGTTGTTCTGTAGTGGGCTGTGAGTAATCACACTGCCATTGCTGCCATTAGTCCACTGCTGTTGTATCCCCCACAACTGCAGTGAAGCTGGGGCCATATATGTGTGGGCGTCACCTAAACAATACATGTGTGCCTTTATGGACTCCAGAAGCCAGTGTATGTAACAGTGGTATATGGGCCTGTATTATGGAGTCTAGGTGGGGAGCACCATCAATGACCTAGGCTGTTACAACATGTGGGGGTATCAGGGGTGAGCTGCCGCAAGGTATCTGGATGTACAGTACTGTATACTTCACCTATATTTACATTACTTACATGAATTGGTGTACTGCAAGCCTACTGCCTCCTGCCATACAGACTGTTCTGTTTGTCGGTGTGCTCGTGATGGTGTCAGTTATGCTTTATGTACCAGTTACAGCCCATGTGATCACATAATGTCTTTACCACCTACTGAGTTCGTACAGAGTGTAGATAGAGGCTGCTGAACTACACACCTGCAGTACATATTGTTGATTGTTTGGTATCTTGTGGCCCAGTCTGTCTTCACTAATGTACAATGTGAAGGGCATGCCCTGGACAGCAAAAGTTGTGAACCTTTCCAGACTATTGTATTAGTGTAACTGTTTCACAGTTGCAGTTCTCTGTTTATATGGTTGTCAGTGTCTGAACAGTTATATGACATGGCATGTAGAAATGTAATAGTACACAATTAAAGGCTTCCCATTTCTGAAAACCTGTGTGTGGCGTCTTCCCTATGACCTTTCCATGGGTATATGTTGCAGGCAATGATTGACATATTCCAGTTGTTCATGTGTTAACTGTAGGCATAGTGGCTGTCCCATATTGTGTGCACCTTCTACATATGTATCATACTGTACATATATCTGAGTGTGTATGTGTAGTCACATGTATATATATATATATATATATATATATATATATATATATATATATATATATATACATATAGGTTCCTATCTAATGGCCGAAGTGATGGAACGCCAAATTATACATTACCGAGACTGGTGTGCTGAACGTACACATTGCCGATTATTTAAATGGCTGAATAACACTATGCCGAAGCACACTACAGTGAGAAAGGGAATTTATGTGTTTCCCCACTGCAGTGTGGTCTCGGAGTTGGTATATTTAAGTAGGTGGAGTGTGGCGGGCACAGCCCCCCACATGGAGGGTGCAAGGGGGCAAAGCCCCCCTTCAAAACATTTCTTGTTAACTGCTTACATATACCAACTCTGAGTTTTTCACTATATGTGCCTTTTGGCCGTGATGTATTCTTCATTACAGGTTATATATGTGTCTGGTATCCGTGATTCATGTGTACATACACTGTATAGGGACCCGGGGACTTCTGCACTTTATTACAATAACACCTCACATCTATGCTTACTGCAGTACTCCATTTCACATATTTATGTTATGTAGCAAGTTATACCATGTCACACTGTACATAGATTCAGTTCACATGTTTGATTTGATTTTCCTGTGGTGAGGATTAGTTTGCTGATACCTCATTCATCTGTATTGCTATGATGGCTTAGTGGTTGATTACTGTGACTGTAATGTACAGGGTCCTGAGTTCAAGGCAGTTTATTTTATTGCTGGGCAGCACACGCAAGTTTGTGTGGGTTTGCGTGATGGTAAGCACTGCTAACCTCCGGTTATAGTTTCTTAAACCAGTTGGCTTCTACTTTGCTTAATCTGTGTAGGCAATGCTTACCGCTGCCCACACGTTAGTATGCAAATATTTTCCAGTAACTGCCACTGACATGTTGACTAGCTGCCTTCTGTTACAAATAAAAGTGCGCTCTCAGTTCCTATGCTGTATGTGAAACGTAATATGAAAATCTGAGTCCATACCAAAGAAAAGTTTCTCACTGGCTATTGGTGCACACTATTTGTTGTACCCGCTAGGCTCTTCCCCTCTGAAGGAACCATGAAAGCAGTACTTCTTAAACAAGTGCGACTTCATAGTACAGACACACACAGAAGAGAAAACGTAAATTAGCGATACCGACAGCAAAGGTAAATTTACCACTGAAGTAGACTAAAATTTATACACATCACTAATAAACTGCACCACTTAAAAATACAAGTCCATCATGCACTTGTTTGGAAAAGTAGCTTATATCTGAATAAAGATGCACTTGTTTCCTGGAACTAGAGATGGGTGGAATTTAAATAGAACTACAAGAAAGTAGTTGAGCCGATAACGGAAAGCGCTCATTAAGAGTGTTGCCCTGATAATGGAAAAGTACCACATATTGTAATAACAATGAATTAAGTTCACTATTCCAATTAGTCTACCTTAAAACTAGATTATTTTAGACTATTATTTATATATGTATAAATGGTGAGTTATTAAATATATACAGACCATATTAGTATAGTAAATAGGAGAGAATTTAGAAAGGGAGACAAGATGCAGTTAAAATAAATAATGAGAAAAAAGAGAAGAGAGAAAGAAAAGAGAAAATTAAGAGAAAATACACATATACTATGTATGTTGATTTACAGTATAAATATTTTATGTGCTATATAACCCTCCTTCTCTGAAAGAAAAGTAACCTGTTTTACATGCTTGAGGTAATGTGAAAACTCTCATGTGTCATCTATTTTCAAAAAATATAGATAAAGATTTCAGTAGTTAGTTACCTTTGTTTTAAAATTTCAAGCAGTAAAATTGGTCCTTTAAAGTAAGGTTAAAAAAATTCATATCATAGTAGATGTTTTGAGAGATTTGGCTGTAACAGTATCAGTCTTTTGCTTCTTCTTTTTGACGTCTGTCCAGACATTTGTTTCTTTTGTTCTCTTGAGAGAAGGTGACATCCAATCCATATCTTCTGGTAAAGTAATCACATAAGTTTTAATAAACGAAGAGGCTTCCTCTAAGTCAATAAAAGTCCTCATCTCGTTGGCATACAGTATTCTTATCTTAGCTGGATATGCAAGTTGTGCCTTGATGTTATTTTGTTTCAGAAACTTTATCACTGGCCACACTTTTTTTCTTTGTTCCATTATACTAGATGAATAGTCGTTATCAAATCTTATCAGGCTCTGTTTATATTTTACATGTGCCTTTCTCCAAGCAGATCTTAAAATCAGTTCTTTGTCCAAGTATGAAAGAAATTTGATAATTATTGACCTAGGAGGAGAGTTTGAGTTAGTGTCAGGTTTCACAAGAGCTCTGTGCGCCCTTTCAATGCCAAAGGAAAGTCCTTCTTTTAAATTTAAAAAGTCAGGGATCCAGCTTCATAAAAAGGAAATAATATCCTCACCTTCTGTGTTTTTAGGTAATCCAAAAATCCTGATGTTATTTCTCCTCTCCCTATTTTCCAAGTCATCTACTTTATTAACCAACAAAGTGTTTTGTTTAAGAAGCATTTCTTTCTGTGTATCCTCTTCCTTAAGTCTGCTTTCTAAGTAATTTAGAGAAACCTCTATTCCTGTTATCCTTGTCTGGTGTTGTTGTAGCATTTCCTTTAGGGTGTTAGCCTGTTTTTGACTGCTTGTTTTAAGATTTTCTAGGTTCTCTTTAAAATCATCCATCTTCAAAGCAACTCCTGCAGGGTAGATGCCATCTGTTGTAGTTCCTTCTTTAAGGCAGCATCCTGGTGAGATTTCCTTGAGTTGCTCATTTTAACGAGTGAATATATCTTCAAGCTTTTTGACAGGAATTTGTTTGTAAAACTTCACCATTTCTAATTATGTAAATTAGTCATTTATTTATAAGATTTTATACTTTGAAGAAAAAAAAAAGAATATTTTTTCATGTCTTATTTAACTAGTTATATGGAGCTCTAAAATACTGCTGCTTTCAGTTAGCCATCCAGCCCCCCCCCCAGGTGATTATTTTGATAGGTGGATTCAAAACTGCTGCTGCTAAACAAGAGATGAAAATGGCTGCCTTCCCTTTCATTTCCTTACTAGGTAATGTTCATTATGGTTTAACTGATGTTGTCATTCAATCATGGGTGATTAAGTTAAACAACAACTTTTAGTCAGTTGCATTTATTGAATAAGTTAAGACATGGTATTATGCAATATTAGCTTGACATTCTTTAAGATAAGTAATTATTGCAATATAAATAGTTTAATTTGAATCCTTTTTTCGCTCCTCACAGCTGACTGTCAACCTCCACTAATGACCTGTTTTTGTTCACCAAGTTTTCTGGGTCTGACTAACCTTAAATGGAGTAACTGTGATCCATGTTCAGGGCCAGTGAGAAAAATGATGTATCTTGCAGAAGCCCCATATTTCTGTTTTAAGAGCATAGACTGTGAGTCTAACTCTCGTGTGCATTCATGTCTCAGGGGAAAAATGACCATGTACCTCCACTAATGGCCTATTTTTTTGACCAAGTTTTATGGATCTGACTATCTTTCCACAGAATAACTCTGACCCATGTTTCAGGCCAGTGAGGAAAGTGATGTATCTTGCAGAAGCCCCATATTTCTATTTTAACACCATGAACCCCAAGTCAAACTCTTGTGTGCATTCATGTCTCAGGGGAAAAATGACCGTGTACCTCCACTAATGGTCTATTTTTGCTGACCAAGTTTTATGGGTCTGACTATTCTTCCATAGATTAACTCTGACCCATGTTTCTGGCCAGTGAGGAAACTGATGTATCTTGTAGAAGCCCAGTCCAGACCTCTTGTGCATCTCTTGTGCATGCCCATTCATGTCTCAGGGGACAGATGTGCAATAGATTTGTTGGCACATCATCCAACCTGCACAGCAACTCCAGCTGCTATGCTGCCACCATGAAAACAATGTCTCCCTGTGTGTTCCTAACGTGCACTGGGGATGAACCATGAGATACACGCAAGTGCTTGCCTCCCAATGGATACACCCACCTCCTCTATCTGCACCATCAGACACCTGAAACTAATCAAACCCTGCTGAACTGGATGATAGACAGGACTTTATCCCCTCAATGCCACGGTGCTGGCTAGTTTCACTTTATTCCTGCTGTCTGTATTGCACTTTCACAACTCATTTCTAAATTGCTGTGCCATCACTACAAATCACTTATATTTCAATACATTTGTTAATGATTCCTGTAAACATTTTTGTATGATTTAACTTCTTTTCATACAATGCACAGTAAAGAAATTCATAGTAAATCAATCTTTATAGCCTTGAACCCAAGTCACAGTATTTCTGTTTTGCACAACTGGCCCATTTTAAATGTATAATTCAGACTAGATAAGACTTTGTCTCATACACTTTTGGAAGCACGTAATACTTCTCTGCAGTGCAAGCAGTAGAACTTTTCTAAAGCAGTTTGGTTTTTCATAAACATTATAGGTGACTGTAATACTTCCCTAAATGTTTAATTTGTCTGGAAAGTTCTGTCATTCTGCCCATTATATGAGAAGTTTGGTTTTGTGTTTTCTGTCATATTGAAAAATGATGTGCCAATGAACACAGCAGTGACAACATCTGGCTGGGATGAAAGACTTGGTAGTTGTCTCCAGCATGTATTTAGCCTTGTCTTTGCCTGTCTAACATTTTGTGACATAAAGCAGCAGATTTTACTAGTGTTACCTATGGCAATGTATACTTTATATGTAGTTTATTTCAATAATCTGTATTTTGGCAACTGAGAAATTTCTCTCACACCTCTATTTCACTTTCCCAGAGGGTTGAAGAAATGCTGAAAGTTGTTTTGTACAAACGTATGTTACTTTGTGACTTAACATATAAATACTGAACACTCTAACAGACAATAAAACTTGAACAACTTGTAAAGTGTGACTGATAAAAATGGATGATCTGCAAATAAATTTAAGTGTGAGATGACTGCATCTGATAATGGCTGGTTCCCGAGAGATACATATCACATCTGTACTGCAACTGGTAATGGGTCTGATCTCTGAACTTAAGCCTTGTTAAAATATGCCTTGGTTCATTGCCACATGTACATGTAAAATTGTTATGATTGTAATATAAACTAAACAAGTCCGCCAGTGATGAATGTCAATAGCTGAAGACTGGATTTGGGTAGAAAACTGAGCTAAACAAGACAAGGGCACACTTTTGTACTAAGTTAAATTATTTTTCAAGAGAATAGGGAAATCTAGTAGTGCACTGTTCTGCAAAATCATACAATGGCTTATGATCATAGTGTTTTACATAGGAGATATGTTATGTTCTAGCATGTTATCAACTTTTTTTTTTCAGGAAGCCGCGGTGGTGCAGCGATAGTGTTGCCTCACAGCAAGAGGTTCTCCTGTTTGATTCTCGGCTGGTGTGCCTTCTGTGTGGAGTCTGCATGTCCTCCTTGTGGTCGAGTGGTGTTCGAAAGACATGCGTGAATGGGTGTGCCTTTGCTGAAAGTTCGGCATCAGGCTGGCAACTTGGCATCATAAAAATCTACTGCCAGTCATTAGCAGACTGGAGTTCTGCTGTGGCGACCCCTAACCAGGAAAAGACAAACAACAACCAGACCTACTACTGTGAAGTCATGCCATTCATGGTCATACCTCTTAACTGTTATGACTTAGGCTTAGAACTGTCCTCAGTTAGGCTTGCTTCTCTTAGATTTATAATGTTCCTCATAAAGTCAGACCTTTTTATGGGAACATACTTTATTAAATGCATATGAAAAGATTCACTCTCACTAACTAGAGTGTAACATATAAAGACATTCTACTGTGAAAAATAAAAGTCCACTATTATAATTTTTAGTGCTTGGTGGTTGAGAGGTGTGTCTATAGTCATGTGTACAGAAACCATAGCCATGTTCCTACATACTAGTCACACAATATTCATAAATGCCATTTAGCCTTGATCATGGTTCATTATTTGTTAATTTATTTATTTATTTTGCTTTGTTATTGCTGACCTTCCTTCCTGGCGAATCTACTAGTCTATATCACTGACAACTTTATCTTACTGCAAAGCATACAGAGCTTGTTTTATCATAATATAATTTATTTGAACATTAATGCCTAACACTGTTGAGAGGAATGATAAGGCAAGCCATCAGAGAAGGAGGGACTCTTTCCTAACATTCTTCAATAATGCCAATGCTGGACAGTATTATTGCATCTTGAGTATGGACACAGTGAGAGAAATGTAATTGTGTAATTATTTCTCAAAAGTATATTGCATGTGGTTGAAGTAGAAAATAGTGCTTCCATCTGGAAAGGAATTGTCAAAAAAAAAGACGATTTGATAGTCATTAAGTCCATTTTAAGCAAGTAGTATGTCCACATATAAAATTGTAGAATAACATTATACATACCAAATCAGATACACTATGTCACATGACAACAAACCACATTTATACATTTATGAAGCTCTAGTAACTAATACAGATACATATGGAACCAAAACAAAATTACTCTAGTGGATAAATGCACTCTGTAGTAACCGGAAAAGCAAATGTCTAAAATAACTACAGCTTATGCTCAAACACATTGAGCAGCAATGAAACAAAGCTCTGATAAAAATATGCTTTAATGACAAGCTAAAAATGATTTTGCAAATGCTTCTTCTGGTCAACAGCCATAAACAAACAGCAAACTTTTTAAAAGTTAAAAGCATTTGGGTGATGCAGTTCCATCATCCATTGCATGGAAAAACTAAAGAGCACATTTATCCACTAGAGAGATTTTGTTTTGATTTTACATGATTATTTAATCAGCTTATAGGTTCATAGGTTCATAGGTAGATACTAGGCTATCTGCCCAAAGGCATTTATAAGCCTAGCCGGAATGTGTTGACTTTTGCTGCCCCCTTATATTAGTTCCTTGTACCTCTGTCCAGCAAAGCCACTGAAGTGATCCCCGGGGTAAACTTTCTGTTTCTCATCCACTCATCAAGGTTTCTCTTGAAGCGTGTTAGTGAGGAGCTCTGCCTAATGTAGATTGAAATCTTGTTCCAGAGCAAGGGAAGTCTCTGGGACAGGAATCTATCCCTCCAGCATGTCCTATTTTTTGTTGTGGTGAGGTTTAGATCCCTAGAGCATGTGGCTTGAGAGGATATGGTTTTCTTTAGGTGGAGCATGTCCATCAATTCTGGGTTGGACATGGCCTTGTATGTCAGGCAGAGATCACCTCTGAGTAGGTGGTATGCAACCGAGTACAGCTGGAGTTTCTTCAGTCGAGCTGCATAAGGCATCTGTTTGAGGCCAGTGATCCTCTTGGTGAGGTACTTCTGTGGTCTTTCCAGCTGTTGCAGGTGTCTTGTAAGGTGCATCCCAAATGGGGCATTGTACTCTATGATGGGTCTGATGAGTCATGTGTAGAGGGGCACAATGACCTCTTTTGATCTGGATGCAAACCCTTTTGTGATTAGGTGGGCCACATAGAAGGATTTTCTAACCACTTTGGCAATGTGATTATCAAAGGAGAGATTACTATCTACTTGGGTCCTCAGATCCCTTATTACGTCTTCCGTATTTAGGGGGCAACCACCTATGTGGTACTTTGTGGGTACTTTACTTTCCCCAAAGGAGATGACTATGCACTTTTTGGCATTTAGCATGAGGCCATGGTTTTGACATCAAGTATCTGTCTCAGTGAGACCCTTTTGGAGGATATCTGTGTCAGCTGGAGAGTTAATTATAGCCCCTAGTTTGCAGTCATCTGCGAACATGGTCAGCCATAGTCCTCCTGTGCTTGCAAGTACCTCTGAGAAGTATATGCCGAACAGGAGGGGTCCTAGGACTGAGCCCTGGGGAATGCCACTTGTAACTGGTTTAGAGTCAGACCTAGCTCCCGCAACTCTTACCATGTGGGTTCTGTCCATGAACAAGTTGGTAACCCATCTCATGATGTAGGTTGTTATGTTCAGGCTGGTGAGCTTGTCTATAATACCAGAATGGGGAATGGTGCCGAAGGCCTTTGCGAGGTCTAGGTAGGTGGTATGGACCAACATTTCCTCATCTATAGCCTTGGTAACTGTCTCAAAGAAGTCCACCAGGTTTAGGAGGCATGATCTGCCCTTAACAAAGCCGAACTGGGTATGGTCCAGTGTTTGGAAGTTCCCAATTTCTCTGAAATGAGATCCATGATGATGCACTCCATAGCCTTGCAGACCAAGCTAGTCAGGCTTATAGGCAATAGTTCCCAGGGTCTGTTGTGGCTCCACCTTTGTGGAGCAGAATAACCATTGCTGCGTGCCACTCTATGGGCACTTAGCCTGTGGAGAGGCTGAGTTTGAACAGTGTGTTTAGGTGAGGGGTTAATTCATCTTTGAGCTCATGTAGGATGCAGCCTGGGACACCATCCGGTCCCATTGATGCTGTGTTTTTGGCTTTGGAGAAGGCTGTTTTAACCTGAGTGTCTGTGATTTCAGGGGCACTACATTATTCTGGTATGGTTATGGGCCCTTTTTGGGGTGAGAGGGGGGTGAAGTTTGCACTGAACCTGTCTGCCAGGATGTTGGTGATATCGGTCCGTAAAGTGTATTTTGTGCCATTCTGCACTAACTCTGAGCGGATCTGAGAATTGCCACTTAGATTCTTGACATAGCTAAAGAATGCCTTGTGGTTATCTTTGGAGTCCTTGGAAATTTTTCTTTTGAAGCTGGCTGTGGATGATTTTATGAGGGATTGTAGTTTCTTGCTGATACTCATCAAGGATGTCTTCTCTTCTTGGGATTTTACTCTTTTCTGTACTAGTTTCTTCCTTCTATTGTATAGCTTTTTTTATGGCAGGGGTCCACCAGACTGGTTTCCTTTTCTTGGAGGAGTGAGTCTTGGCTTGGTTTTGCTTGGGATAGCATGATCCATGCATTCTTGTAGGTGCCCATAGAGTGCATTAGTAAAGGATTTTGCAGCTTGGGCAGCGTTATCCTTTAGCATGGGGGATTTGAAATTTTCCACCTCGGTCTTAAGTAAAGTGAAGTTTGCTTTTGAAAAGCTTTTCATGGTGGTTTCTTTGAGCAGGGGTGGGGGTGGAATGTGGATATCCAGAGTGATTAGTTTATGGTCAGATCTAACCAGTCAGGTGTTTACCTCCAGTGTGGAGCAACGGTTGCCCATGTTGGTGATGACCAGGTCCAATATGTTGTCCCCTCTGGTGGGGGTTTGACTAGTTGATCCAGGTCATTTGAGTTTATAAATTCTAGGAAATGTTGGACAAGGGAGTTAGTACTTGAGTAGTTCCCCCAGTTAATGTTTGGGTAATTGGAAATAACCCAATATCAGCGTGTTTGGTAGGACCTTTATGTTTACCAGTGTTTCCAGAAATGCGGAACATGGGACATGGTAGGTGATCTGTACCAAGCTAAAATTTGAATTGCAGTTCTGCCCATTGTTATTTGCATGTGGATGATCTCTGAAGCATCGTACTATGCCAGTAACCTGGTGTGGGTATCCTAGATGAATATGGATACGCCCTCGCCTTTTGTATTTCAGTCCGGATTTTGTGGCCAAAATGTATGGTATGAGTTGTTGCCTGGTAGTGCTGGGGTGCTCTCTGGAGCCTTAAACCAGGTTTCTGTTACTGCACATATATCAATTTTCTCCATACTGAGGAGTGCCTCGAGTGCGTGCAAATTTGAGGTTAAGACTTCTGGCACTGAGTAGCATTACCCTCAGTTTTTTGTTACTTGTGCTATTTACAGCGGTGGGTTTGTCTTTTGAGCATTGCCTAAAAAAGGCACTATGGGGGTGGCAAGATCCTTCGCCAGTATCTGAAAGCCTAAGGGTGACAGGAGCAAGCTGTCTCTAGCGAAGCAGCGTGGCTTGTTGAGCATGTCATCCCAGGCTGAGAGACACTGGATCCCCTTTGAATGACACCAGAAGCTTAGCCAATTGTTGAAATTGATAATTTTTTCTTTATACCATGGTATCATTCTTTGTGAGAGCATGATGCTACTCAGGGTCAGGGTCATACCAGCCTGGGCTACGTGATCAGAGAGCTCTTCCATGTCTCTTTTCCTGTAGTCCAGGGAGGTACGGCTTGGGTCATTCACACCAACATGGACAATGACAGAGTCATATTTGTACTTGCTCTGGAGTGACCTGAGTGCTTGTATTATGTGGCGGATCCTGGCACCCAACAGGCAGCTAACAGAAAATCTCTCCTTGTTCAGCCTAGTGAGTGGGACGTCAGTGTGCCTGACTATAGAGTCACCTATTACTAGTGTGTTGGATATGTTATTTTGCTTTGAGGGCTGTGATTGCGTGGCACACTGGTTTTGTGAAGTATGCGTTTCATGGTTTGTGTTGGGGGTGGAGGTTGCTTGGATGTCTGCTTTGGAGGTCTCTGTTGCTTTTGCAGATTTTTATTTAGGGTCTTCAAGTATGTTTTCATGGATTTATGTGTGTTTTTTGCCAGTGCTGGTTTCATAGGTCTATGTGAGACTGGTGGTGTGATGCAAGCAATTCCTTTCTCCTCTTGACTGTCTGGTCCAGTCTTGGGTTGAGAGAGCTTAGCCTCCAGTTTGGCTGTATAATTGCATCTCTTGCATGTATTAGTGTTTGGTGGTAGGAGAAGAGAGTTGTCTGTGTACATGAGGCAGTTGTAACATTGCCTCAAAATGCCCAGATTCACCAGTTGGACCAGAGAGTATACCTGAAACTGCCCTTTGGACATGCCTGGATAGGTACAGTGAGCTGTTTTACTGATTGGCTGGTAAGGTCGAATAGAGAGCCTTGTCCTTCTCTACAGTATAGGGGGTCTAGTGCTAACATTTTATTAGTGCTTGCTATGGGTTTTGAGCAAGTGCCGGCCTGAGAAGTGAATGGCTTGAGTGCTTAAGTTGAAAGTTTGTCTAGTTCAAGGGAAAATTGAAGAGTAGACTTTATGGAGCCGGGAATAGTTATACCCTGGCTAACCGGCGCTGCCCGGTGTGCAAAACCGTGCTAATGCGGGTTTTATAGCAGGGAAATGAAAGAGAGAGAAATTAGCCAAAAATGTCCAATAAATGACTAATTTCTGAGCTGAAACCACTCCACCAGGGACAGATAGGCTGCTCAAAGCTCTCTTCTCTTACAGGTGAACAGAGAAACGTCCTTCTATCAAAGTAAGGTATGGGCAAACACAGAAACTTATAACACAGCCCTGAATTCAGCACTAACCTGAAAACTGGACTATACTAGCTTAGAAAGGTGGAAAAACAAGTATTTTTTTGTTTTTTTTGTGTTTTTATCAGTAAATAAAGCAGATACAATAAAAAAAAAAACACTTTAAATGCACAGAAATGGCTATCACACTTGAGTGTGTAGCCTACAACAGTTAAACAGGTAATTTAAACACAAAAACAATGACTTTGTTATAGTGCAGGCAGTAAAATAAGTACAATATGTAGCTGAAACAAGATTTTAAATTACAGAAACTCTAAAAAATTGGCATTTTAGGTGGAATTAGCTAAAGGCAGCAAGAAAATGCAGAAAAATGATACTTAATCACTCAAAAGTCTCTCTTTTGTCTCTCTGCTGCTGTAGAACTCTACAGGGCGCCAGGTAGGAGCTTGCTGAGCTGTATACAATGGACCATGGAGGATAGTGCAACATCACAATCTTTTTTCTCACAAAGTGAAGGAGTGATTTGAATACTACATTACCGCTTGAAACAACGTATGTCCTGTGGTGAGAACCCCCTGAAAGATAATGTCCTGAAAGACAATTTGAACTCTACTTTGGATGCTGAGTCTGCAGCAGGAAGTATGACTAAAGACTTTGATGTATATGGAGAACAAATTGTTTTCATACAAAAGAATATACTAGAAACACTTTAGTTTCATGCTTATCTTGCCTTGGATGTAATACTCGAGAGCTAAAGATGTCGATATATTGGCACACTTATCTGGAGCTTCTGAGCCATTGGCAGTTAATCAATCTGAAAGTAAGTCCCAGTTATATAGAATTGATGAATGATTGTTTTAAAATTATTGAAGAGCAATTACAATTGGGAATTTTCTAAAAATGATTGACCAGACTTACTAAAATTTTAGATGCAGAGATATGGATAGTGTTATTGCCTGTGTGTCTTCTTTTGATCAGCATTTAATATTGACTAAAAAAGGTTACAGACAGATATTAATTATTTTAAAAAATGGACTTGTGTTTTCATGCCCTAAGACAGAAAATATAGGGCTGCAAGCGTGATAAACTGAGAAAATTGTTTCTACTGACATCCCCATGAGTATTATGGCTAACATAGCTACAGGTGAACCAGATATTGTTTTGTCCTTAGATCCAGTGGATTTTCCACCACTATTGAAGGATGCCCATCTGCCTGTGAGACAACCACTAAACAGGGGTCACAGACAAAAAAAAAAAAAAAAACAGGAGTGGTAAAAAACACAGGCCCAACAATGTACAGTCATGTGAGACAGTTAGCTAAGTAGAAAATATTGTGTGCAATCTCTCTTCATGTACCCTAACAGCATCAGAACTATTTCTTTGAATAAGAGCATGACTTTTGTACCTGCCTCTAATGGTGAACTAACTGATTCATTAATTGATTTATGCTTTTTTACCAGGACATTGAACTTAAAATGTTATTTCCTCAAAAGAATGATTTTACTCCACATGAATGTAAAAAGTTAAATATGTTTATTCCTAATATTAATAATGTAGTGAATAGTTTTCAACAAGTGTGTGAAAAGGTACATTTATCATTTGTTTCATAATCAGAATTATTACAGTTTAAAAACTGATGAACAAGAAATACTGGATTCATTGATGAGTAATGACAAAATAGTTATTAAGAATGCAGACAAAGGTGAAGCTTTTGTCATAATGGATAAAAGTAAATATGTTGATGCTATTTTTCACTTATTAAGTGATTCTGACACATTAAAATAAACAAGTTGAAAGTGAATGACATTATTATGAAAGTGAACAACCACATATATGGAATGTTCATAGATGGCTATTTGGCAACAGATTTATAAGGAAATAATTGATACTCTTGAGACTGAATGTCAGCAGGAGGCAAATCATGAACAGAAATTCCAGAATGTGGTAGAAAAGGTCCACAATTATCAGACGTCTATCCAAGAGAGAAAGATTCAGAAAATGAACAGAGATCAAATGGAGAAAGATGATCCACAGCATGTCACAAAGCATAGATCCAGAAGGGGAGGTGGAAGTGGACAGCAGAACTACAGGAGATGTTTTAAGAGGAGAGCTAGCAACAGGGTAACACAGACACCTGCAGATATCACCAACAATACCACTACAATAAATATGATGTCAGTAATGCCAACAATATTTACATTTGCAATAATATTGACAACAATCTGAATGTTCAAGCTGGTAAAGCGGGTGTTATGAATGAACACGTTTTTCACAATGTAAACACACCCACAAGACCAGACAGACAAATGAGGGACAGATAAATAGAGGACTGACCAACAGCATCCAGTACCCCTTGGACCTCATAGGCATGAGAAAACACCGGAATCCTACCCAACCACAATACAACTCCCAGGGCTCATATCACCAGAGCCCAGTACACATGAACAGGAATTATCATCACAATTACAACCAGAGATGCAGCCCACCGAGGTTGCAGAGAGAAGAAGCAGACTACCATCTGAACCCAAGGAGGGAGGACCAGAAAACTGGGAGGAGGAAGCAGTAGACAGGGGCAAGAGAGTTGAGATACCTGGGGAACAACAACTTCTACCCATTAGGGTTATGACCCTGCAGACAGAATTAGACTCCAGGATCTGGAATCATTCAAAGAAACCACTGACAGCAGTTGAAGAAAAAATGCTTAAGAGAGGACTTACATTCATACCTCAGAGAAGGAGCGATGAGACACAGACCACCATTGATTTAAAAATGTATGTGAGGAAGTTGAATTTGAAACTTGTCTTTCATGAGAAAAATAACATGAAGGAAAAAAAACACTGAAGAAAAAAAATTAAAAGATCCAGCAGATGTTGCTCCCAACTGCATCCCAAACTTACAGCCTTTGAGACAAAATGAGAGCTCGACATAAGAAAGGCTCTCAAAAAAACACCAAAACATAAGTTTTATAATATTTTAATGGATGGATATTAGAGCTTAAGAATTTGAGCAATGATAGAACTAGACGTGTTATAAAACTGACAAGGGTGGAGGGATACTTGTTACAGATACTGACAGTTATATAATGAAAATAGAAAACATGCTGAACATACCTGAGTTTTATTCTAAACATTCTTTTGAGGAGGTTAAAACTGCATATACAGAATGGAAATATAAGCTAACCATAATGCTTAATAAAGAACTTATTAGTGAAAAGTTTTTTAAGTATTTGAACACTCCTCACCCTAAGTTACCTTGTTTTTTTTTTCAGGATTCTCAAACTCCATAAGAATAGGGAAGATCCACCTTACAGACCTACTATTGCAAGTGGAGGTTCCATATCAGAGGCCACTGCCGTATACTTACATTTTATTCTTCAGCTTCTTACTGAAAAGAACTCATCTTTTTTTAGATTCACTTGATTTTTAAAGGAAAATAAAAGAAGTGTATGTGAACAAAGTATTTTGGCAACAATTGAAGCTGAAGCCCTATACACTGTGTTACCACACATGTACTGTACTGAAGTAGCTACAGAGGCTTATAGCAGAAATAACAATGCTACACAAGGGCCAAACTGAATGCTTGGGAAAGCTAATAAACTTGGTGTTGAGTTACACCCCCGGATTCACTAATCCTCCATGTAAGACTTATTAAGTCTTACTCAGAGGCTGCAGTTGAATGGTTTGACGTCAGCGTGCCATGAATATGCATGAGGGCACGCTGACTCAACCGTAAGTCTTACATGGACCATGTAAGAAAGCAGGGGGCATGTCCAACTGCCGAGCAGTCTAAATGTCCACGCCCCTGCAAGTGTTTTAAAATGAAACAAAGCACACACACAAGAGCGAGTCCACTCAAATGTCCCTGCACCCAACACCGCACTCCCTGATATTGTAAACTCCTATCACAGTTCTAAAACGCAAAACATTAAATATATTTTTTTAAATCCCCAAAATAGCTGCCCGTATTTGCGCATGCGTGCGCAGGTGTGCCCATTGCTTAGCTAGAGTTAGCAATTCTGACATAGAAGAGCATAAGAAAGAATGTTAATGCAAATCACACCAAATAGCAAAAGCGTAATGGTAGAGCGTTCGCACAAAAAAAAGGCATTCATGGTTCGAGTCCCACCACTCCCCTTCGTATTTATTTTTGAAATCAGTAAATGAAATAATACCTGACAAATATGTTTAAACATTACCAAAAAGTAGTGAAATGGCCAATGTATCAGTGAACAAAATAAATATTTTAAAGGATCCTGATATAAAATTGCCTGTAGTTAAGCAGTGCTTCACCCAGCACAATAGAGTTGCCCGTAGTTGAATAGCGCTTTACCTAGCGCATTAGAGTTGCCCATTGTTTCATGGCGCTTTACCCAGCGCAATAGAGTTGCCCATAGTTCAATGGCGCTTTACCCAGCGCAATCTGTTTGTGAGGACACGCGCGCCATGCCAATCAGGGCACCGTAGGGCACCGAGGAGCAACGTAGAGCAAAGTTGCTTAAATGCAGCCACACCCCCTAGCCAGTCTGGATAGTATGAAAATAAAATGAATGACAAGATTAGAACCCAAGACTCTGCGCATTAGAAGCAAAGTACAGAACCACTAAGCCATGACAACATAGGGGCAACAGCCACTATTAACAATTCCCTCCCACCCCCAGTACCTCTAAATTTATAGTACTATAGCCACCCCCCTACTTTCTAGATTCTATCTGCTTTCATCTGGGATAATTCCACCCACCCCCATTCTACTACCTACATTTTAATAGCACCTATTATCTTTCATCTGGCATTCTCCCATCCCCCTTCCAGTACCTTTACCTCACCAATCTATCTTCTGGTGTTGCATCACCAGGTAAAACAGTTCCTTAACTCACTAGCTGAATCACAGATAATAATATACTCCTCTTTACTACCCCTCTTGTTCACACCATACCTCCTTACCTTGCATGAAAACCAGTTTCTCACAGGATTTCAGGTTCCAAAAGGCCATACTATCACCCCAGCTGTAAATCCTTCCACCTTCAACCATACTTACAGTACCAGATCCTATCCAACATCTTGTTCAGTCTATCAAGATCTCAACCCCAGGCACATTAGCTCTAGATCCAAACACTACCACAAACTAATAAACAAATTCCTGAAGTTCATCATCAAGTATAGACTCAACCTAATACTTGGTGGTGATATTCACCCCAACCCTGGCCCACTCACTTCAGATACACATACCCCCTCTACTTGCAATCTAAGCTACAAACCTACAATTAATAGGCCAACTAACTCTCTCCTAGTCTGTCATCTCAATATTAGAACCATTAATAACAAGGTACATGAACTGCATGCACTTCTGGATGTCCACTCCCCTGAGATTCTCTGTTCATCTGAAACCTGGTTAAAACCTAACACTAAAGACAATGAAGTGTTACCACCTGGGTACAACATATTAAGGCTGGATTGTGCTTCGAGGAAGGGGGGTGGGGTAGCTGTACTCTATAAATCTGAGTTGAATGTCACCATAGATGTAATACAACCACCTCAGATTAATAACTCACAGATTCTTGCCACCAAATTGCAACTTAATAAAAATAAATGCATTAATATAATCTGTATGTACATTCCCCCAGGTAACAATATATCTACATTTGAAGATATCCTGCACTGGCTATCATGTCACTACCCCCAAGAAACCCTACTACTTGGAGACTTTAGCATAGACTGGGGCACCTGTTCCTCAGAATCCCCAACCACCCATATTAACCTGCATGCATTTACACAAATCATATCCACCCCTACCAGGATAGGTAAACCCAACCAAAAAGAGAGTATACTTGACTGGGTACTCATAAATAGTCACCCCCAACTGTACACCTCTGGTACGCTCCTTAATGGCCTAAGCAATCACCTTCTCACATATGTAATTAAGCACAAAACCATTAATTCCCAACAGCCCTTACTCAGAAAAGTTAGAAACAATAAAAACGTTGACCCTGCCAAATTCCAACAAGAACTAAACTCATGTAATTGGTCTATTTTAAAACACCTCCCCTTAGAGGAAACAGTAGCATACTTTAACAACAAATTCCTTGAGATCCTTGATTTGCATGCACCTGTTCGTTCAAAGAGAACCAAGGCAAAAACTGCACTATGGCTTTCTATAGAGTCTAAACTCAAAATTACCCTTAGAAACAAAGCATGGGCTTTATGGCATTCTTCTAAAGACCCTCAAGATCACATTAAATACAGGCAATCCAGGAATGAAACCAAAAAATCAATTTTACAAGACAAAAAACAATACTACTGTAATTTACAGACAGTAAATCAAAATAACCCTCAGACGTTTTGGGCAGGTATAAATAATCTACTACATCCTGGACAAACTTCAACTCCAATCCCTGCTGCTACTATTGATAAAACCCCTGAAGATGTTTCTGATAGTTTTAACCAATTCTTTACTGAGACAATTCAAGCCCTAGCTAGCCAACTACCTCCTAGCTCCCCTGGTCCTGAAAGTAGCACCCATAGAAACCTACTCGCATTCAGCTTCCAACCAGTCACTACTTCACTTATCTGTACCTTGATCAAAAAATTAATACCCACTACACTTTCTGCTGATCAACTCCCTGCCGAGTACCTACAAAAATCAGCTGAAGCTATTGCTTACCCCGTCTCAATACTAATCAATCGAACCATGGTAGAAGCTAAAATTCCCTCCATCTGGAAAATATCCTATGTAATCCCACTTCACAAAGAAGGCAGCTCTACTGAATTCTCCAATTATAGGCCAATAAACTCTCTCCACTTGCAAAGATTATGGAAAAATGTATTCATAGACAAGTCATGCACCACCTAATCCAGAACTACCTTATGGCAGACACTCAGCATGGCTTCTGTCCTCATCACAGCACTACTTCAGCCCTCCTAGCCTTTACCAACACCATAAACCATAATCGCAACAATAATTATATATCCTCAGCCCTCTTCTTGGATCTTTCCAAGGCATTCAATATGGCTGATCACCAACTTTTAATCCGCACCCTGCAAACATTCTGTCTATATACTGGAGCCTTCCAATGGTTTCAATCCTACCTGAATGGTCGACAGCAGGCTGTCCTCTGGCAGAAAAAACTCTCTAACCTTCTACCTAACACCCTTGGAGTACCACAAGGCTCTATACTAGGGCCCTTGCTGTTCTCCATCTTCATTAACAACCTTTATACTGTCATCCCAAAAGTCAGCTGTATCCAATATGCTGATGACTCTACTCTGATTTGCTCAGCCACATCTCCAGTAGAGTTATGGTCAGCTACCCAGACCACCTTTAATACAATAGAAAACTGGCTTTCTGAACATCGTCTGATCCTAAATCCCAAAAAACTAAAATGCTGTTATTTTCACCAACACGTAGGTCTACCGCTTTCACCTTTACTATAAAATCAAATGATAGCACAATAATCTCCCCTGACCCATCTACAAAACTATTAGGTGTCATCATAGACAATAATCTAAAATTTGACCTACATGTTAACCAACTATCAAAACCATCAATAAAAAACTAGGGTCACTTTACAGAATAAAAGCCTTCCTAACCCCTCCAGCTAAAATTGCTATAGCTTGCTCTCACCTTCTTTCAACCCTTCTGTATGCATCCCCTCTACTCTCGAATTTAAACAAGACTGTCCTTAACAAACTCTCAATTTGCTACAACCACATTGCCAGGTTTGCCACTGGGCTGCCTTTTAGGACACATCATTGCATCAATCTAAATCAGCTTGGGTGGCTTGAACTACCCAGCCTAATCCAGTATAACCAACTGATTATGGCCTATAAAATCATCTATAATCCGGACAATACTCCTGCACTTAAAAATATTATCACCCCCTATAACAATCCTAGACAGCTTCGATCCTCTAACAAACTACTCATTCAGACTAACAAAATTAATAACATAGCCAGTGATTCTCTCTTTGCAAACTCTGTAAGTAGATCCTGGAACTCTCTTCCAGCTGATATTACCTTACTTTCCACCTTAGGTCAATTTAAAACTAGACTCAAACAACATTTGTCACTTAACTGGCTATGTCAATGTATCAAGCCTGGCTAACTCTCTCTAGAATGTGTAAAAATCTGTTAACCAGTTTACTGTGTAATTTAATTTAATCCTGACTTGTGCTCAGGATTAACTGTAACCTGTGGAACTTGTTTAACTTGCTTACTTATGTAATCTCTGTAAATAGTCTGTTTGTAATATGTAATGCTGGTATTATGTAATGCTGTATCTGCTTACCCTTGGAGCTTTTCTCCCCGGGCCTCCGCTGAAAATGGGCATGCATCCAGTCGGACTATCCCGGTCAACAAATGTAAAATAAATAAATAAAAATAAATAAATAAAATAAAATATACGTACGAATGGTAGTTTAACCATTACTAAGCAGGTCTGCAGTCAGCTGAGAATTTTACAAAACAGCCAATCACAAAAAAGTGCGGGAAATGTGGCATATTTAAGCCCCACAGGTGGGAATACACACCATAACTGATTGTAGCTCACATCTGCAGTTAGAATGTCTGGTGTCGGAGAGGGAACACGCTTCCAAGTGCAACGTTGGGGCATCGAGGAGTCCAAATACATGGTTTGGCTCCTTGTCCACCATCACGAGTCAAGACTCCTGCAGGGTCAGTTCCAAGGGACTGAGTACAAGGCAGAGGCTTAGAACCAGTTAGCTCGTGACCTCACCAGTGCCACAGGCATTCCTTGGACTGGTGAGCAGGTCCATCACCACCATGCAGACCTGAAGAGACAAAAGCAGGACCACCTGAACCCATGGATACAGGTAGCCCGTGGGATGTGGGATGCCCCATAAATGAGTATGTAGCCATGGAATGCAGCATGTAAGAATTGATAATGGAGTATGTATAACGGATAGGTATGTCTCAATATCCCTTAATTTACTTTACAGCTGCAGGTGACCGTGCTACAAATCAGCAAGCCTATGCTGATAGGTTGCTAAGGCTGCACCACCAGGCAGGTTAGTGATTATTCTGCATGTATTGTTATATAAAATATGGGAGAGAGCATGAAAGAAAGTGTAGTAGTCCAATAATACAGCCATAAAATTGCCTGAATAAGTCCTCTGCATGTACTGTCAGATAAAAATGTCAGAGAGGCAGAAAAAGAGTGTAGAAACCTATTAAGAAAGGTAACATATGTCTGGAATAATATCTCTGCAGGCACTGTTATATAAAATACGTGAGTGAGCCTGAAAAAAGATTGTTCTAACCTATTAATAAAGGTATTATATGTGTTGAACATGTCTGCCATATACACTGTTAAAACAAATAAAGGAGTGAGCCTGTGGAGAAGTGTGTAATGTCATTAATAAAGGTCTAAACCCCAGAGTGTGTCTGTGTCACAGAGTCTGAAATGTTGTTGTACCTTTGCAGTATACAAACAGCACTGTTTGAAAAGGTTCTGGCAACCCAGAGTTGTGCAGTCCCATATAAAGTGGGTGATGGAAGTACTAGTAGCTGTGAAACATATATACAGTCCATAACAGGCAGTTACTGGCTGGCATAAATATGTAAACCTGGCACACATGTAGCATGTTATTTTCTCCCCAGAAATGTGAGTGTGTGTCAAGAAATGCAGGGTTCTATACAAATCAAAGTGAAAATGTCATGTGAAAACATCCCAGATATGTAGATAAAGAAATATAAATGCAATCAAGAAATATGTAGCAGTAACATCTGCATCCTGGACAGTTAGTATGTCAGATATAGGTCAGGCATATATTGAACTAGCCAAACCCAGTACACAGCCTAATGTATGGTGGCAAGTGTAATAATACAGGTAGGGGATATACACTTGCAGTCACTAGGAATGTAGTGTAGACTAAAAGGTCATTATAAGATGTTAGCCGAGGTTTTTTATACACCCTACTGTATGTGCATAAACCATGAACAAGGATATAAACCACGGAACTGAAGCACCAAACAGTAGTTGCTCCAAAAAGTAAAAAATTTTTATTGCACACGAAGACAAGAAACTAGTATCACAAGCACTTTCACTCGGATATTCCGAGCTTTCTCAAGTTGTTACTTTGTTGTGTAGCAACCGCTTATGTAGTTGCTTACATCAATTAGATCTCTAAACTCGTGATTAATTATACAATTAATTATACAATTTAGTGAATTCTTAGTTGAACCTTTACAGATCCCTATTAAAATATGTAATTTGGCTAACCCTGTTGTTCTTTTTAACAATAATATTTAAAAAGAACAACAGGGTTAGCCAAATTACATATGCAGTTGCTACACAACAAAGTAACAACTTGAGAAAGCTCAGAATATCCGAGTGAAAGCGCTTGTGATACTAGTTTCTTGTCTTCGTGTGCAATAAAAGTTTTTTACTTTTTGGAACAACTACTGTTTGGTGCTTCAGTTCCGTGGTTTATATCCTTGTTCTTGGTTCCGTGTTTCAACTGTCATTGGATGTGCATAAACCATGCAATTCCACACCTCAATGGGTATGTGTAATCTTAAATATTTGTTGGGACATATGTCCTATTGTTCTATAAATATTTGCATTCACGTTGATGCATGTACCCTGTTTAAACACCACAATCATGGTGGCCTGTTGCTACCAAACATCCCTGCATGCTGTTGGAATAACCACTGTGGTTTAATATATGCATGTGTTATGCTTGCTGTTCAACTGTTGTACCCTTGGTGTGTTGGGTTAATGGGAATATTATTGCATGCTGTTACAACTAATCTGGAATGCTGTTTTGCTTATGTTGTAATTAAACACACCTAATCACAGGACGTATCAGAAGGCCATTCCCAGCGGACCCACTTGTCCCTCCTCAGCCAACGAGTGCACCTGGCACCAGCAGGTCCAGTGCCCAGACCGGGCTCCCCTCCTCCATTGGTCCTGTGCCACCTTCAGGTGGAAGTGCTGCAGGGGATGGGGCTCATCCCCCCGTGCAAGCGTGGGTGGAGAAAGGCCACCTGTCACCTTTCGAAGGTCTGGGCTGTGGTGCGTAGGGAGATCCAGCATTCAGTCGTTGATCCCCTATGCCAGCTTGAGGCATGAGTGGCACGTCTCATGGGTGATCCTGCCTGTCCTACGCAGCCCCCAACACAACCACCCTCGAGGCTGTGAAGGTTCAGTGGTGACTGCCCATGGGTGGGGTTCTCAGTTCCACTGTTACCATCTGTGGGCTCATGGGCTTGCGATTTCCAAACATCCGACCCCATCAATTGTGTTCACCCACCTCATGTGTCATACACTCTCCCTGTATGTGTCTTGTCTGTCTTGTCTGTTTACCTTCCCAACCTACCTCCCCGGACATACCTACTTCCTCTACCTCACTTCCCACTCTCACCTGAAAAAAAAAAGGGGCAATCTGTACCCACAAAAAAATTATGCCCCATACTAGCTGCCCATTTCACACACATGTCCATCGGACAAACATGTAAGCTGATAATTATAATTGGCAGTACAACATACTTTGTTGTTGTCACCCCTCTCCCAGGGGTGGAAGGTTTCAAATTTCACTCCAAATTCATTGCATATACACAGCTGTTGCTGTTAAAGAAATGGGCAGCTATGGACCTTCCCTACACCCGTCCTGCACATCCCGAGCTTGTTTACCTACTGTGTGTCCCTCTTTGTGCCCCCTTTTTCACCACTTTCCTATCTCCCCATTTTCTTTTCTTTAAAAGAAATTAGTGCGGGGGTTAGCGGGAGTAAGTACTTTTAAGCAGTGGTTAGCGGGTTTGCACCAGTGTTTGCATGGGTGCTCTTAGCTAAGCATCGCGCAAACCCACGCAAACCCACTTACAACTGCTTAAAATTGCCTTAGTCACTCTATGGCAAGGCCCTTGTACTGCTCATCAGCAAAATAAAATATCCCTATCAGTCTCGAACCCCAGACCATGGACTCACAAGACTGCAGGAAGTACCACTAAGCCACAGCAGATTTACAGTAATGTGGTGCTGAAAGAAATATATCATGCATTACAATGAGTGAATATAAAGGGTGAATAGGAATGGCATAACACAAATCTTGTTCTGTGGCCCTTAACCAGCAAGTGTTGTGGATCTGCATGACATGACTGTGAAAAGAGAACCAGCCATGCTAGCAGGGAATAATGTTATAGTAGCACCTTACAAACCCCACACAGTATCAGAACAGGATAAACACTGGCATATTTGAATAGGTCAGAGGCCAGACCTCCCAAATGTGACTGATTTACAGGGATGTCCCTGATTTGCAAACAAATGTTAGCTGTGCCCCTCTGACTCCCTGTGAAATGTACTAACAGTAGGCAGAAAGGTGGGGAATCTCACTTAATGAAAAATGTCAATATGTGAGAGTAGACACTGCTTGCACATCAGAAAAGGTGTAATAATACATATGATATCACCAAAGAACAACAAAAGCCAGTAAAATCCAAAGGTTTATTCGATACACTCTAGCGCCTCGGCTACAGTAAGCCTTCAAGGAGTAACACCAAACACACCCAATACATCTTTTATACTCCCAACAGTCCATAAATCAATAAAACAATTAATCAATTAACCAATAAAATTGACTTTACATCACACTTTTCCAGCAGCAATCTGTATTAAGACCTTTAGGTAACAAAGTACCATACTTTAAAATAAAAACAGTTTATTTTTTTAAAAGTAATTTTACAACAACATTTATATCCAATTCATCAGCAGCCACTTGTTGCAAAATACTAGCTTGCAGTGTATGATATTGTCCATTATGATATTCACAAAAATGTTAACTAAAGGACTCTCTATTTTGCAGTTTCTGATGTCTCTCATGTGTTCAAGCAACCTCACCTTGAACATTCTTTTTGTTTGACCTATATAATACTTATTGCAGCCACATCTTATTGCATAAACTACTCTACTTGTTCTACAATTATATCTGCCATCAGGGACAAAGCTTTTGTTATTAATATTATTAAATACTCTCTGAATATACTGGCAACAATTACAATTAGTGCAAGAAAATGTGCCTAGTTCAGAAATTGATCGTGACATTTTAACTTCTGGTCTATTAAATCTTGTTTGCACTACCAGATTTTTGATGCTCCTACCTCTTTTATACGAAAATACTAGCTTTTTTAGCAATAATTGATTGAAATCACTATAATTTTGTAAAAATTGCCAAAAATGTAAAATAATTTTACTAATTTTATAGCTACACACATTATATGTGGATACTAAAAAAATTCTGTTATCAGAATCTGCTATTCTATTTTTACAAAAATAACCACTATTTTTACTTTTATACTTTATTACTTCATTATTTTGTTCATCAAATCTAATTTTAGTTATCTGTTTTATATCAGCATCAAGCAATTTGCTGTCATAATTTCTTCTAACAAACATCTCTTTTGTGTTCTGTATTTCTTTCAAGAATATTTCATCTTCATTACACAAATGAGAGATTCTAAGTAACTCTCCATATGGTAAGGCTTGAATTGTCTGTGCAGGATGACAACTAGATGCCTTAACAAAATCGTGTGGTATACCAAATTTTCTATGTACACTGGTGACCACTAATTTGCCATTAATTCCCTGTAATTGAATGTCCAAAAGTTCACCTTATTTCCATATGATATTCCATCAAATGAAATATTAAACCTATTATGTTGAATGCTAGCTATAAAACTATGCATTTCTTCCATACCATCTTCACACAAGAAAATTAAATCATCAATGTATCTATAGTACAGTTTGACATATTTCTTTACAAATGGGTTATTATTAATACATTCTTTTTCAACTAGCCCCATAAAAATGTTTGCATACATAGGTGCAAACGGGGCCCCCATAGCTGTACCCTGTAGTTGATGAAAAATCATGTTGTCAAAACAAAAATAATTGTTTTCCAAACAAAATTGAACTAGATCAAGTATATAGTGTGTAAATGGCTGGTCACCCATACTCGCAAGCAATGCTTCCAACCCATATTTATGTTGAATACTTGTATATAAACTCTTAACATCTAGTGTTAACCAATACATTTTCCTATTCCACATTATATTTTTGATTTTACTTAAAAAAATCCACAGAATCTCTAATATATGAAGGAAGACTGACTGCCTGTTTTAATAGTACCCCATGTAATATTACCCCAAGATTGTGTACAAAATAGTGTCTAGCTGACACTATAGGTCTACCAGGTGGTTTCCTGAATTTTTTGTGGATTTTAGGTAGGCAATAGAAAAATGCTGGACCAGTACCAGATAGTGTTAACTTTTTTTGAACATCACATTCAGTCCAGTAACCCAGATGTAAGCCTTTATGAATCAAAGATATATACTGTTCTTTAGCTTGTGTAACCACTTTTTCATCAACCACAGAATACACAGTTTTATCCATCAATAGTTGCAAACACATATCTAAATAATCCGTATAATGCAGAATAACTATTTTGCTCCCTTTATCAGATGGCTTAATGACTAAATCATTTTGCTTAGAAAATTGCATTAATTCTAACCATTCACATTTGGTAAGATTATATTCTACTTGTTTTTTATCAAGATTCTTAATTAAACATTCCATATCAAAATCAACCATTGCTTGAAATTTTTTTATGCCATCATGTTGAAAAGGAGGTATGAAACTACTTTCAATGTTAACACCTGAAGAATCTATTGGATAATATGCATTCAATTCACTGGTACAAGACACAAAAGATTCACATGATTCAATACTACAGTCATCTACACTCAAATTATGTTGACTTACATTATTATAACTATCGTCTTTACTATGATTTACACCTAAGCCATTGAAGAAATACCATAAATGTAACTTCCTAATAAACTTAAATAACTCTATTTTACATATATGCAATTTAGGCAAAACAGTAGGAACAAATTTGAGGCCACAGTTTAAAACAGAAATAATACTTTCAGAAAGATGACATCCTGACAAATTTACGACCATATTATTAAACAACTGTGTTTCAGTACCATTTAGTCCGTTTATATTCTCTCCCTTGTCGTAACGCACCTCCTCTCTGGTAGTCTTGTTCTCCAAAGACTCTTTTCCGCTGTGGATAATCGCCTTCGGTCCGAAAATTTTCTGGAAAGAAGCGTTGATTACCAGGTGAGGGTAATTCGGGAAACTCTACAGAGTCCATGACCTGAACCTGTCTATTTGTATTGAAATTAGGCGTATCAGCGCTGTAATGGCTGGCTCTCCTAGTTCTGTCTCTGTTCGTGGCATTAGAATTGCGTGCATTAGAGCGTGAGCGTTGATTGGCTTGAAACAAGTAGACGCTCCCCTTTTCAAAATCACGCAAATCTCTCTCTATTTTCCACATTTTTTGTTCAATAATTTTCTTTTCAGAGACATTCACCTTGTTTTGAATATCTCTAAAACTGGACTCAAATCTGGCTTTATCTAACACAGTCGCTAGATTACTACAGGTCATATTAATGTCTTTTTGAAGATTTAATAGCTTAACATTGTCTCTTTCAATTAGAATTTTTAACCATTCTCTCGAGCACTGGTGAGCAGTGCATTCCCATCTGTTCCTGAACACTTTGTCAGTGGAACACATACTATTAAAGGGTTCAGATGGATACTTGATGGCTCTTAAGCCTCTTGGCACAATGTCCAGATCTAAATATCTCTGTAAACTGTGACAATTATAAAACACTGCTGCTTCTTTGTTTAAGAGATTGATTAATTTGGAGACAATTGTTTTTACCTCTACTGGGAAATCCATGGAGCGTTTACCAATATTATTAAAAGGATTGTTGCTTCTCTTACTTCTTGTTTCAGTCAGGAAACGCTCCCATACTGGAATATCCACACCACCTTCAACAGCAGTTATTCTTTCACCTCTATCAGATGTTCGGTCTGAGTTAGTATTAAGAAATCCATCCATTGTTCTTTGAGAGGTACCCAAGCTGTCCTCTCTAAATATCCGCGGAACATTCAAGGCAGGATCACTGGCCATAGGCTCAAAAAAGAAAACAACAAAATAGAACTGATATCAGCAAAGAACAACAAAAGCCAGTAAAATCCAAAGGTTTATTCGATACACTCTAGCGCCTCGGCTACAGTAAGCCTTCAAGGAGTAACACCAAACACACCCAATACATCTTTTATACTCCCAACAGTCCATAAATCAATAAAACAATTAATCAATTAACCAATAAAATTGACTTTACATCACACTTTTCCAGCAGCAATCTGTATTAAGACCTTTAGGTAACAAAGTACCATACTTTAAAATAAAAACAGTTTATTTTTTTAAAAGTAATTTTACAACAACATTTATATCCAATTCATCAGCAGCCACTTGTTGCAAAATACTAGCTTGCAGTGTATGATATTGTCCATTATGATATTCACAAAAATGTTTAGCTAAAGGACTCTCTATTTTGCAGTTTCTGATGTCTCTCATGTGTTCAAGCAACCTCACCTTGAACATTCTTTTTGTTTGACCTATATAATACTTATTGCAGCCACATCTTATTGCATAAACTACTCTACTTGTTCTACAATTATATCTGCCATCAGGGACAAAGCTTTTGTTATTAATATTATTAAATACTCTCTGAATATACTGGCAACAATTACAATTAGTGCAAGAAAATGTGCCTAGTTCAGAAATTGATCGTGACATTTTAACTTCTGGTCTATTAAATCTTGTTTGCACTACCAGATCTTTGATGCTCCTACCTCTTTTATACGAAAATACTAGCTTTTTTAGCAATAAATGATTCAAATCACTATAATTTTGTAAAAATTGCCAAAAATGTAAAATAATGTTACTAATTTTATAACTACACACATTATATGTGGATACTAAAAAAAATCTGTTATCAGAATCTGCTATTCTATTTTTACAAAAATAACCACTATTTACACTTTTATACTTTATTACTTCATTATTTTGTTCATCAAATCTAATTTTAGTTATCCATTTTATATCAGCATCAAGCAATTTGCTGTCATAATTTCTTCTAACAAACATCTCTTTTGTGTTCTGTATTTCTTTCAAGAATATTTCATCTTCATTACATAAACGAGAGATTCTAAGTAACTCTCCATATGGTAAGGCTTGAATTGTCTGTGCAGGATGACAACTAGATGCCTTAACAAAATCGTGTGGTGTACCAAATTTTCTATGTACACTGGTGACCACTAATTTGCCATTAATTCCCTGTAATTGAATGTCCAAAAAGTTCACCTTATTTCCATATGATATTCCATCAAATGAAACAGTAGAGGTAAAAACAATTGTCTCCAAATTAATCAATCTCTTAAACAAAGAAGCAGCAGTGTTTTATAATTGTCACAGTTTACAGAGATATTTAGATCTGGACATTGTGCCAAGAGGCTTAAGAGCCATCAAGTATCCATCTGAACCCTTTAATAGTATGTGTTCCACTGACAAAGTGTTCAGGAACAGATGGGAATGCGCTGCTCACCAGTGCTCGAGAGAATGGTTAAAAATTCTAATTGAAAGAGACAATGTTAAGCTATTAAATCTTAAAAAAGACATTAATATGACCTGTAGTAATCTAGCGACTGTGTTAGATAAAGCCAGATTTGAGTCCTGTTTTAGAGATATTCAAAACAAGTTAAATGTCTCTGAAAAGAAAATTATTGAACAAAAAATGTGGAAAATAGAGAGATTTGTGATTTTGAAAGGGGCGTCAACTTGTTTCAAGCCAATCAACGCTCACGCTCTAATGCACGCAATTCTAATGCCACGAACAGAGACAGAACTAGGAGAGCCAGCCATTACAGCGCTGATACGCCTAATTTCAATACAAATAGACAGGTTCAGGTCATGGACTCTGTAGAGTTTCCCGAATTACCCTCACCTGGTAATCAACGCTTCTTTCCAGAAAATTTTCGGACCGAAGGCGATTATCCACAGCGGAAAAGAGTCTTTGGAGAACAAGACTACCAGAGAGGAGGTGCGTTACGACAAGGGAGAGAATATAAACGGACTAAATGGTACTAAAACACAGTTGTTTAATAATATGGTCGTAAATTTGTCAGGATGTCATCTTTCTGAAAGTGTTATTTCTGTTTTAAACTGCGGCCTCAAATTTGTTCCTACTGTTTTGCCTAAATTGCATATATGTAAAATAGAGTTATTTAAGTTTATTAGGAAGTTACATTTATGGTATTTCTTCAATGGCTTAGGTGTAAATCATAGTAAAGACGATAGTTATAATAATGTAAGTCAACATAATTTGAGTGTAGATGACTGTAGTATTGAATCATGTGAATCTTTTGTGTCTTGTACCAGTGAATTGAATGCATATTATCCAATAGATTCTTCAGGTGTTAACATTGAAAGTAGTTTCATACCTCCTTTTCAACATGATGGCATAAAAAAATGTCAAGCAATGGTTGATTTTGATATGGAATGTTTAATTAAGAATCTTGATAAAAAACAAGTAGAATATAATCTTACCAAATGTGAATGGTTAGAATTAATGCAATTTTCTAAGCAAAATGATTTAGTCATTAAGCCATCTGATAAAGGCAGCAAAATAGTTATTCTGCATTATACGGATTATTTAGATATGTGTTTGCAACTATTGATGGATAAAACTGTGTATTCTGTGGTTGATGAAAAAGTGGTTACACAAGCTAAAGAACAGTATATATCTTTGATTCATAAAGGCTTATGTCTGGGTTACTGGACTGAATGTGATGTTCAAAAAAAGTTAACACTATCTGGTACTGGTCCAGCATTTTTCTATTGCCTACCTAAAATCCACAAAAATTTCAGAAAACCGCCTGGTAGACCTATAGTGTCAGCTAGACACTATTTTTTACACAATCTTGGAGTAATATTACATGGGGTACTATTAAAACAGGCAGTCAGTCTTCCTTCATATATTAGAGATTCTGTGGATTTTTTAAGTAAAATTAAAAATATAATGTGGAATAGGAAAATGTATTGGTTAACACTAGATGTTAAGAGTTTATATACAAGTATTCAACATAAATATGGGTTGGAAGCATTGCTTGCAAGTATGGGTGACCAGCCATTTACACACTATATACTTGATCTAGTTCAATTTTGTTTGGAAAACAATTATTTTTGTTTTGACAACATGATTTTTCATCAACTACAGGGTACAGCTATGGGGGCCCCATTTGCACCTATGTATGCAAACATTTTTATGGGGCTAGTTGAAAAAGAATGTATTAATAATAACCCATTTGTAAAGAAATATGTCAAACTGTACTATAGATACATTGATGATTTAATTTTCTTGTGTGAAGATGGTATGGAAGAAATACATAGTTTTATAGCTAGCATTCAACATAATAGGTTTAATATTTCATTTGATGGAATATCATATGGAAATAAGGTGAACTTTTTGGACATTCAATTATAGGGAATTAATGGCAAATTAGTGATCACCAGTGTACATAGAAAATTTGGTACACCACACGATTTTGTTAAGGCATCTAGTTGTCATCCTGCACAGACAATTCAAGCCTTACCATATGGAGAGTTACTTAGAATCTCTCGTTTGTGTAATGAAGATGAAATATTCTTGAAAGAAATACAGAACACAAAAGAGATGTTTGTTAGAAGAAATTATGACAGCAAATTGCTTGATGCTGATATAAAACGGATAACTAAAATTAGATTTGATGAACAAAATAATGAAGAAATAAAGTATAAAAGTGTAAATAGTGGTTATTTTTGTAAAAATAGAATAGCAGATTCTGATAACAGAATTTTTTTAGTATCCACATATCATGTGTGTAGCTATAAAATTAGTAAAATTATTTTACATTTTTGGCAATTTTTACAAAATTATAGTGATTTGAATCAATTATTGCTAAAAAAGCTAGTATTTTCGTATAAAAGAGGTAGGAGCATCAAAGATCTGGTAGTGCAAACAAGATTTAATAGACCAGAAGTTAAAATGTCACGATCAATTTCTGAACTAGGCACATTTTCTTGCACTAACTGTAATTGTTGCCAGTATATTCAGAGAGTATTTAATAATATTAATAACAAAAGCTTTGTCCCTGATGGCAGATATAATTGTAGAACAAGTAGAGTAGTTTATGCAATAAGATGTGGCTGCAATAAGTATTATATAGGTCAAACAAAAAGAATGTTCAAGGTGAGGTTGCTTGAACACATGAGAGACATCAGAAGCTGCAAAAATAGAGAGTCCTTTAGCTAAACATTTTTGCAAATATCATAATGGACAATATCATACACTGCAAGCTAGTATTTTGCAACAAGTGGCTGCTGATGAATTGGATATAAATGTTGTTGTAAAATTACTTTTAAAAAAAGAAACTGTTTTTATTTTAAAGTATGGTACTTTGTTACCTAAAGGTCTTAATACAGATTGCTGCTGGAAAAGTGTGATGTAAAGTCAATTTTATTGGTTAACTGATTAATTGTTTTATTGATTTATGGACTGTTGGGAGTATAAAAGATGTATTGGGTGTGTTTGGTGTTACTCCTTGAAGGCTTACTGTAGCCGAGGTGCTAGAGTGTATCGAATAAACCTTTGGATTTTACTGGCTTTTGTTGTTCTTTGGTAATAATACATATGCTCTGAATCCCCCAAAGTCCTATGTACCTTCCCGTGAGGCTGTACAAATATTTACCTGAGAGTATCTGAGGCCTGGAAGTGTCAGAAACACACAGGCATATCAACTTGTCTGCTGTTACACACTCAGCAAATAGCTGTAGAATGAATTCCACAAGCAGGCCCGTATGTAGGAGTACACCACAGAAATATCAAAGGATGTAGCCATGTACTGCTAGCAACCACCTGTGACAATGCCATTGTTCAGGTGCTGAAAAGACTGGTGTGGTGCACAGACAAAGGATACTACGCTAACCTCTGTCTACCATCTGGATATGTCCACAGGTGGGAGCTACTGAGACAGACTACTAGCCTTCATAGACTAACAGGTACACATCAACTCTGCATGTTCAGCAAGATAAACAGCACACGATAATAAATAATGCTCTCCGCAGTTCTGCACCCCTACCCAAAAGTACCATATACCTGTGTAGTCAGGCACACCCACGGGTGTAGGTAGGCATACACAGTACTGAAATATGTCCAGTTGTCCTGAGCAGACTGTGCTAATGTCAACACAAACAAACCACAAACTGTTCAGAAGTGAGTAACGTACTAATGACAGTATAGCAGTTCACAAACAGTGCATGTGCCTGATATTCATAATTGGTAGTACAACATACTTAGTTGTTCTCACCCCTCTCTCAGGGGTGGAAGGTTTCAAATTTCACTCCTAATGTATTGCATATGCACAGCTGTTGCTGGTAAAGAAACGGGCAGCTAAGGACCTTCCCCACACCCATCCTGTACATCCCGAGCTGGTTTCCCTACTGTCTTCCCCTCTTTGTACACCCTTTATCACCACATTCCTATCTCCCCATTTACTTTTCTGTGAAAGAAATGAGCGCAGGGGTTAGCGAGAGTAAGCACTTGTAAACAGTAGTAAGCAGGTTTGCACCAGTGTGCGCATGTGTGCGCTTAGCTAAGAGATGCTAAGTGTCACGCAAAACCGCTTACAACTGCTTAAAATTGCCTTAGTCACTGTGTATGACAGGGCCCTTGTACTGCTCAGCAGCAAAATAAAATACCCTTGTCAGTCTCGAACCCCACACCTTGGACTCACCAGTCTGCATAAAGTACCACTAAGCCACAGCAGATATTCAATAACTTGGTGCTGTAAGAAATATATCATGCATTACAATGAGTGAATGCAAAGGGAAAATAGGAAAGCCATAGGAACACATTCCAATAACTACTGTTGTATGCCAGTTAATTCTCTAATTCGAAAAGAAAGTACATTCTCCCATGTATCCAGTGGTAGTATTAGGAGGTGTGAGTAAACTTACACACTGAGAAGAGTGCACTGGAAGAAGCAACAGTCAAGTTTTAGTACAACATTTATATCACTGGCTACAACCCTAGCTTCAGATATGAGACATATACCAACCTTCTGACTGAGACAACAGTGTCCACAGCAAACAAGCATGGGCCCCACCTTGCACAACTGAAAGGGCTATGCCTACCTAACCTAGCATTTTATAGCAGTGTCCTGCAATCACAGTGAGTACTGCAATTACCACACAGCAGGCTGCATGCAATTACTAAATGGTAGGCACCAATTGGTGCAGAGGCCATCACATGCACATGTGCAGATACCTAGAAAAGCAACCTGTACTTGCTGTTCACACATGCAATAATATCATTGCACCAACTGAGAGAGAGAGAGAGCGAGAGAGACAGACAGACAAAGCAGACAGACAGACAGAGACAAACAGGCTGTAAGAGACAGACACTGAAAAGAAAGACCAACACACAGAGGAAACCAAAACCAAAAAAAAAAAAAAAAAGCAACAGCTACAACAGACAGAGGTGAGGAATACAAAGGTAAGGTATGTACCAGATATGTATTTGCAGGCATCTGAATGATGTGTCTGAAGGGTACTCTACATACTGTGAATCATCCATATGTGGCAGCAGTCCGTATCTATATGTATATGCACATGTGCATAGGGCAAGGGACATACTGCAACTGTTAGTGAAGGCTGGACATATATATGTTGTTGAAGGTTGATATGTGCACAAATGTTTGTAGGTTGTAGTGTGTGGCATTGCAGACAGCAAGTAATGCCGGTATATGTCATGTGGTGGTTAAACGCTGTGGGACTGAGCTACAGGCAGTGAGGCCTGCTACAGCTATATGGCCTGAGGACAGCAAAATGCATTCTGCACAACACTGTGCAATATTATTACATAACCGTATGTCTCATAACTGTGGCATAATTGACATCCCCATCATGAAAGGTGGGCAGTATATGTGCCTATATGTGCATCTAAATGTATAGCAATGGATGTATGCATGTATGTGTGTGTGTGTGTGTGTGTGTGTGTGTGTGTGTGTGTGTGTGTGTATATATATATATATATATATATATATATACATGTATATATATATCTAGATATATTGATATATAGATATAGATGTATATACATATATATATATATATATATATATATATATATATATATGGATATATATATATATATATATATATATATATATATATATATACATATATAGATATATATAGAAATATATATATATATATATATATATATATATATATATATATATATATATATATATATATATATGGATATGTATAGATATGTATAGCTATGTATAGATATGTATAGCTATGTATACCTATGTATAGATATGTATAGATAGGTATAGATATGTATATATATGTATATATATATATATATATATATATATATATATATATATATATAGAGAGAGAGAGAGAGAGGGAGACACAGGGTCATACGTACTGCAACAGGTGCCTGTTGACCAAGGCATGGACTGAACACCAGTGTTGGTACTGCAGTACCATACCCCATTCCAAAACACTTTACCCAGTAACTACCACATAGGTGGTAGCCTGCCTAACACTGAAGGTGTCAGAAGGGAACATGGGACACAGGTGGACAGTAGCCTCCCCTTTGATAATCACAGTGCCACACTAGTCTTCTAATCTGTCTACGTGGTACGTGTCATCACAAAAGGTGTGTCATCTAGGGAAATATAGGCAGTTTTCCCCTCTACTCATCACAATGCCCCATGTGGTATGTTCCTCACATGACAACTACAGCAAGTGGAAAGGCCACAGACATATCTCACAAAGAGTAATACTGCCCTCAAACACATGCCCTATGCAGACGACTCACAAAACCACAGCTAGAGTGCATTGCATACCGTCCACCCAGAGGTTATCTCTGCCGGACATACAGAGGTATGTCACACCCATAGAAGTCGGCCAACCACCATGTCAACACCTCACAATCCCTCCAGGCTACATGACCTAGGGCCCTAATCCTCACCAGCTCACTAAACAGCACATGCTGGAGGTACAGGTTCCTATCCACAAATATGCCATACTCTGGACTAAACCACCCAGCATTAACAAACAAGGCTCCTCATTAGCAGATGTCATAGATACCCCTGATGATTGTTTGGGAGATAGGTAATATGCCCTGGGAGTCACCTCTGTGTATCCGGTTGACAAGAGCATGTGAAATGACATTACATGTGTGTCAAAGGCCAGGGTAGCATATGGCTAGGCTGCTCTAGGCCCTAGGGCCAATAGCATATTACCTACCTATGACACAATGCACACACACATGTACTCAGTGCTATACCTGCTATGTGAGGTGGAATGAGTGTGACAGTGAATGTGTGCAAGGTCTGTAAAGGTGTGATAGCTTAGTGTGAGGTTGTTTCTGTCATGGTAGTTTGTATCCTAGGTGTGAGGACAGAGAAAGATGTGTCAGTTATTGGGATGCAGACATAGTAGGATGGCATATGTTATGACGTAGTTCCTTGTGTACGACTGTGGTGTCCCATTGTAGGCTGAAGCAATACATGTATGCTCAGTAAGTGGTACTGCTGGTGAATACAGCTCACATATGAACTGCTGTACTACCTGAAGCTGTAGGCCTAAACAGCAAAGTATGGTGTATGTTCACATTCCCTGGTAACACTGTCTTGTGTGTTTCCTGTAGTGTGCACAGATTACATACCTCAGGCATAGGTATCTGTACGTAGGGGCACACAGTACTGTAAGGTACACAGGTAATGCTCATCTGTGTTGGCATACATTTGTGTGTTGTATGTATGCCTGATGTGTGTGTAATTATGCATGTACCATGACCGCAATCACATGTGAGTTACAGGGTATGTGTGTGTACCTAGCAACATGTATACCCTGTTACGGCAGTAGGCCAGCTATATTAACAACCGTGCACATATGTTAGGTAGGGGTATGGCATCAATGACTAGGGTGGTTTACTGGTAATACTGTAAATGTACTTTACATTCATTGCATTGGATGACATATTTCTTCATGCATTAGCTTGATATATACCCCCGTGGTGAGGTTGTGCATTGTATCCCAAACAGTGTGCCGAGTACTGGTGTATACTGGTTTGTTATATGGAGTGTGGTAGGCACTGTCAGCCAGTTGTGGGCTGAGCACTGATATGTGGTATTGAACGTGTGTATCCTCTGACAGACAAACAGATGCTATATATGGCAGTTAAGTGATATCTGTACTTAATAATGTTAAGTGTGCCACATGACTTGCTCACACATATTTTGTTTAATTGTCTTCCAGGGCTGTGGCTCATCAATGCAATCCATCCTATACAGCTGCGGAGGAACAGGAAATACATAACAGCCTGGTGCAGCACTATACACTGCTGTTTTCCAGGGCCAGCCAGCACCAGCATGAGCGTACTGCACTGTAGCAAGATCTTGTTCATTGGGTAAATGACATAGGCATGCATAAGCAGACATATGAGCAGGTACGCCATCACTACAGTGATTTAATTAGACATGTCCAGTGGCGTGCGTCTAATATCCATAGACAACAGCTTGCCATAGGTGGTGGGGCAGCCATACATCCCCCCCTCACCAGAGTGGAGGAGCTGCTCCTAAGCGTGGTGGCTCCTGGCCTACAGCAGCAACAGCATCACACATGTGTCATCATGGAGGCCAGAGCCACCCAGCATGATGACATGGAGCATGCAGGTAATATGCTCTAGCTGCAGACTACTGTTACCTGTATTGTTAGGATATGCATATGTGAGATGTGTACTGTGTGTTCAGCAGTTGTGCTGCCTATTGTCTGCAATACTGATATATGGAATAGTATCTGTACACCTGTGACTGTTGACTGTTGTTCTACTGTAGTTTAGCACACTCACAGTAGCAATGCCACAGTTGTGGCCACTGACAAAGTGTGTCGTATTCTTGTAGGTCCCTCTGGTGTGACAGCAGGGCAGACAATACATGCTGGTGAGTGTGTTAACACTTTAATATTGGTAATGACATGTGCATGACATAGGTGAGGTGTAGGCCATGTACACGTAACACACCTACACATAATGCATGCTGTGCATGTTTGCTGTGAGACATTAAACATCTCAGTAAAGTCAGTAGCTGCCTCAATCACATGCAATGCACAGAGCAGCAGACATATTTGTGGCAACACTGTACTGCACATTGGACATGCATAGTTGCTACAGCTGTACACAACAGAACACGTTTATCATACGCATGACATGAAGACAAGGTACATTTGGCATTACCACACACCCACTGTAAGGTCACACTTCAGTATCCCACATGTTATGCACACACACATGATGTACCTCAGGGGGTAGAGGCCTATCATGGGGCTGTGCAACACTCTTCAACACATAACACAGTCATGTTAGGCAATGCTCACTATCGGGCACCTCACACACCCATGTACAAAGTGGCTGTGTAATTGTGAACGTAGCCACGGCACTGCAGTTCAGGTACAGCATGCGAGGCATTGGTCTTGCACACATTAGTAGCTGTGAATGACCACAAGATGCATGATGATGATGGCACAGGGTACTACACCCCATCCAGTTACAGTGACCACAGTACTACTCATAGCAGTCATTGCTCTGCACCTCAATGTTGTGTGTGTGCTTACATATGCACATATACACAATATGCATAGCATGTTGTGTGTGTGCTTACATATGCCAGTATACACAATATGCACAGCAGTCGCCATCCGAACAAAGTGTCGCATATATGTCCTGGAATGCTAGTGGGTGCATAGGTCACATGACACACATTGGTTATGTGTGGTGTTTAATTTTGCAGTTGTCTAACATGCCATGCCATGGCTGGCACTGACATATCTGCAATATGTCCCACACTCACCATAACCACTGTACACTGGCCATGTCGAGCATTGGGATTCCTTCACGTCAACATGCACCACTCATCCCGTCTGTGTACATAGCATGCATGTGCTACACCTGTGCCCACTATTATCTGCTATGGACACAGACACTGTACTCAGACATGGAAATCTATGTGTCACACAGATAACACATGCAGCCATGGCATGTATACCTGTGAGTGATGGTGCACAGGGCATTGCAGAGCTGATAATACTTGCACAGCAATGTTGTGTCCAGGTACACATTGTGTTCCAGGGTGTAGTCAATCACTGAACAACTACACATTTGCATCAAAGCCATGTACACTGCCATGAAATAGGGGCGCCTACACTTGCACTGCATGGTCTTGTGCAACACATATTCTGCATGCTGGCACGTGTGTGGTGACTGTTTGCCTTGTGATACTGGCACCCACCTTCACCCACTATAGAGTATGTGTTGGATTGCTGGTGTGTGTGTATGTGCTGTAGTGAGGAGTGTATATGTGTGCATGTGTGCATGTGTGCATGTGTGCATGTGTTCATGTGTGCATGTGTTCATGTGTTCATGTGTGCATGTGTTCATGCATTCATGTGTGCATGTGAGCATGTGTTCATGTGTTCATATGTGCATGTGTGCATGCATCATGTGCAGACTGTAAAGTGTGTTTCCTGTCTTCCTCTCACAGGTGCTGAGTTAGGGGTGGCTGAAAGCAGCAGGGAACCTGAAGACACTGCCACGAATAGTGGTTATGATGAGACATGTATTCTGGCACAGGAAGGTTTGACAGGGTCTGTCGTTGGTCCGCCAATCGACAGTACACAGCGTTCAACCCCATCTATGTGCACACTCATACTGCAAATACATCCCTCATCACCAATGGCCATAGGCGAGGGACAGCATACAGTTGGCATTGACCAGGAGAGTGTGGTACCCATGGCACTTGCATCCCCTGACAGCAGCCATAGCCGGATTCTTGGAATGGTACCACATAGGCAGAGGTTCAAGGGTTCTCGGGGGAGCACCGCTGGTTGTATTGCCCCTGGCAGACATGCCCTGACAAGTCTTACAACGTCCAGTATGTTCCGGGCTGTAATGCAGGCTCAGGCACGTATGGAATGGTATACCAGACAGGGACTAAGGGCGCAGAGTGCCCATTACACCGCTATCAATGACAGCATCCGTAACCTTGCCGGTGCCATCCAGAATTACACTGAGGTCATTGATAGACATTGGGGGGAGACAATAGATGTCCTAAACAATATGTCTTCTGTGATCCAGGACCGGGCGGGACGGTTGCGACATTGACGCAGATGCATGCCAGCAACAGCAACAGCTGGCAATGGTCGCAGAGAGCCCACAGTTCACAGCCGCTTCCGTAGTGGCAGTTCCAGCCCCATCCATGCTGGGGCTGGCCTGTCCATTGACCATCCAAGTAGAACACGTGCATGTGGCTCTGGCCAGTCCCAGCAGGGACGTGGGTCCAGTCATAATACCTCTGCCTCTGATGACAGTACCCAGTGGGGTTGGCACCTGATACTGTCTGTAGCACCCCTGCCAGGCACAGGTACTGTGTCCGTGGCCGGAGACAGTGGTCTGTACAGCCTAGCAGGTACAGTCTGTGGCTGTCCCACAAACTACTGTATATGGCAGCCACAGGGTGGAGCTGTGTGCATGCAGACACACACACATTAACCAAACAACTAGGGCTCACACATACACACACACATTACATCAACATTGGCCCATGCTGTACTGTTGTCCCTCACACACACACAGACATGTCGATTGGATGGGTCAATGTCAGTATCTGGCAAACAACAACACTCCCTGTGCATATGATGATACCTATGTCGCCTCCTGTCATCTGTAACATTGATGCAGGAACAGGCTAACATGGTGCTGATGCACAGGGTGACATTATAGCAGTCTAGCAATATTAGCAAGTTGTCAACATGAAAGTGTAATGACATCCTTGTAGGTATGTCTGAGCAGGTATTATGCATCAAAGCTCTGATTGTCAGTGTAGCATTGTTTACACCACTGTTAGGTCTGAGTATGTATTGTCCACCCATGTGCCACTTGGCTGAAGTGTAATGTGTTGCCAGCATGTGTTAGTGAGAGGACAGTACATGTGTGATGTGTGCAGTGCAGATTAGCAAGTGTACATCTGTGAACATGGTGGGTGCGCACTGTCTGCATGTATGTGCATGGTGGACACATGGGATGTGTGGCATACCCTGTTGTACACATTGTTAACATCTCATAGTAACTTTCAATGGCCAGTATGCATTCTACTACAGTTATGTACTAACATGGGTCCACATGTGTGTATGTCATGGGTTGACACTATGCTGTGGGTGATACTGTTAATATCTGTTAATGATTTGCGGTCTGGTGGTACACACAACCTCAATAGCATGACTATAAGCAATCATTGGATGTTGTCCTGACAAATGACACACAGTTGTAGGGAACTCAGTAACAGTTGGATCCTTCCGGTACTATACTGTAACAGTAACCAGTGGTATTGATCGCCAGCCATTCCTGGGACCACACCTGTTTGGCATATAGCCCCCTTAGGTGCATGCAAACACACTAGGGATGTGTCCATCCACATCTGGAAATGCATGCATTGGCCTACAATGCATTCCCTGGATGGGACGCACATCCTACACAAGTGTATCATACAGACAGACACATGTTGTCTGATGCATGCTGTATAGCAGTAAGCCGGCTATGGCATAGCCATCCACATTTACTATACATACTATCCCGTCAGTACCAGATCGATGGTAGTCCTCAACATGTATGTTGGGTACCAATGTGTACATACAGCCTCGTGTTATGTCGTGTCCCTTGGTATCCACATATCCATAGGTATTGTGGAGTCCCTCGGTGTATCATATAAGACATTAGAGGCCTGAATGCATATCCACAAGGCAGTTGTACACCTATACAGACTGTCCATTATTTTTATTTTATTTTTATTTTATTTATTTATTTTACATTTGTTGACCGGGCTAGTCTAGCTGGATGCATGTCTTTTTTCAGTAGAGGCCCGGGGAGAAAAGCTCCCACAATTAACAGAAGTATCACACTACAATTAGTTAGAAGAAACTACATTAATATAATAATAAAACAATAACAACATCTAAATATACATGCTGATAGTTTGGCAAACATTTGTTGAGTTGGTCACATGACATGGATACCTGTGGAGGTAGTAGAATGCTAGATATTGCCAGTCGTTGTTGTGTATGAACAAGTCTGACATATACCCTCACTCACACTACTCTTTAGTAACTGTCATGGGTGTGTGTGGCACAGATGACCTTGGCCACAGATCACAACAGTGGACAGCCTTGTCACATATATACATATGTGACCCATGATCTGAGAAGCAACGGCACAACCTGTCAATGGAAACAGATGTATTGATGTAGTATGCAGGCTTCACACCTATGTACTGATTGAGGGGACATGTACACATATATATTTGCCATGCAGATACCTGATGTGTGCAATGCACTTACTCTTTTAATCATAATATGCCCTACCATAGTAAAACCAAAACCCACACTGCATTGACCAATAGTGGCACACACACTGTCAGTGTTTGCAGGATTCAAACCCCTACCTAACTATGTTATGATACTAGTGAGAAATTCATGAACAAAGCGCGCTATTTGCTTTATAACAAGGCGCGTTATTTGCTTTATAACAAGGCACGCTATTTGCTTTACTGGCTGGTTTCTCTTCTCCATCTGTATTTGTAGGATGGTGACATCATCAGACTTTCCAAAGAGGAATTTACCTCTTTTAGTGAGTTTTCCCAGTCTCCAAAAAGGGAACTCTTTTCAAAGGAAACTGCACACATACAGTCAGTGTTTGCAGGATTCAAACCCCTACCTAACTATGTTATGATACTAGAAAGAGACACATTAACACGGCGTGCTATTTGCTTTACTGGCTCGTTTTCCTTCTCCTGCTGTATTTGTAAGATGGTGACATCATCAGACTTTCCAAAGAGGAATGCACCTCTTTTAGTGAGTCTTCCCAGTCTCCAAAAAGGGCACTCCTCTCAAAGAAAACTACACACATACAAACACACACACCCTGTCAGTGTTTGCAGGATTCAAACCCCTACCTAACTATGTTATGATACTAGAGAGAAATGCGTTAACACGGTGCGCTATTTGCTTTACTGGCTGGTTTCTCTTTCTCCTGCTGTATTTGTAGGATGGTGACATCATCAGACTTTCCAAAGAGGAATGTACCTCTTTTAGTGTGTCTTACCAGTCTCCAAAAAGGGCACTCCTCTTAAAGGAAACTGCATCCATACCCACACCCACACAGTCAGTCTTTGCAAGATTCAAACCCCTACCTAACTATGTTATGATACTAGAGAGAGACGCATTAACACGGTGCGCTATTTGCTTTACTGGTTGGTTTCCCTTCTCCTGCTGTATGTATAGGATGGTGACATCATCAGACTGGACATGGTGATGTGTGTACACTTTGTTATATGCCATTCCAGGAATGGTCCATGTGGGTCAGCAGGTGTCAACATCTTGAACAGGACCTCATAATCCTTAGCTTGTGTGATCTATCTGTGGACACATTGACATTCCTTCATATGTCAACACATATTTATTCATGGCTTGTTGGTTTTGTGGATACTACATGTGTCTGGGATGTTGATAAATGGCTATTCAAAGTCTATGTGAGACATGTGTAGCTGTGTTCAGTGATGTATGTCCTGTATGGCTGCCTTGCAAACAGTCTAGCATGTTTGGGAACCATGATCCGCACATGAACATACCAGAGTTGGTATGGTTGTGTGTATGTCAGCTTCCAATAGCTCTGTTTATGACTTCAACCATGATGAACTCCATGACCTTGCAGATCAGACTTCATAGGCGTACTGGACTGTACTTCCCATTGGGTGTTATGCACCAACACTTGTGGGGAGTGCCATATGTTGCTGTAATACATTCAATGGTTCCACATCCTGTGTAGGGGGTGAGGCTCAGCTGACTGTTCAGGTGCAGGATCTGTTTGTTCTGTAGTTTATGCATGACACATATTGGGAATCAATGTATTCCACTTGCTGCCATGCTTTTGGCATTGGGGGTAGCTGCATTCTACATGTGATATCTCCTGGTATGATGATATGGACTATCGTCAGTGGGAGGTGGGTATGTATGTATATATGGGCCTGTCTGTCAGGATGTTGGCATTGTCAGTCAGGTACAGTTGGCCCTGACTCAGGTCATATATGGGTGTACATTGCTATTTATGACATAGCTGAAGGTGGTGTCATGATTCAGTCTGGACTCCTTCTTAGCTACTCTTTACAAGACACCAACGAACCTGAGCACTAATCCCTGTTATACTCTTTTATGCAATTAACACCCTACTGATCATTTGTGATCAGGCTACAGAGTATGTCATCATAATATCCTGGCATGTCCAGGGGTCGGTTTCATGTGTACTCTCCAGTCCAGCTGGTAAATATTGTGATGTTGACACAATGTCACATCTGCCTCATGTACACAGACAACCCTCTCCTCCTCCCGACAAACTCAGATATATGTGTGAGATGCACCTATATAAACATACATGGTGCTGAACTCTCTCTTCCCATGACTGGCACAGTCTATCAGGTGGTGAAGGTACCAACACACACCACATATCAGTCTCACATATCCTCTAGCGACAGTACTCAAACCACATTATCACACATAGACATACTCGGATGCTGTAAATGAACTCTGCCTAAGCAGCAGAGACCTCCAAAGCAGACACACACACACACAACTGCTACCCCACTACAATACCCACATATCACATAGTTCACAATGTCAGTGTGCCACACAGTCACTGCCCTTCGGACTATACAACACACCTAATACACTTGTAATAGGTGACACTTATTGTCAGACACATTGATGTACCACTCACCAGCCCAAACAAGGGAATAATCACTTTGGGCTGTCTGTCAGGTGCCAGAATCTGCCACATAACACATGCAGTCAGGTCACTCCAAAGCAGGTACAGGACTGTCACTATCATTGTCCATGCTGGTGCATAAAACCTCAGATGTTACTCCCTGGACCACATGACATGATACATGGAGGAACACTCTGATCATGTAGCCCAGGCCAGTATGACCCTGACCTTGTCTAGCATCTTACACCCACCAATTATGATGTCACAGTATACAGACAAACATATCACGTTTAACAGTTGGCTAACAAATTGGTGTCATTCTTAGGGGATACAGTGTCTGTCAGCCTGTGGTGACATGCTCGACATGCCACGTAGCTTCACTATGGACAGCTTGCACCTGTCACCCTTGGACTTTCGAATGCTGGCTAAGGATCTTGCTACCACCATAGTGCCTTTCTTAAGCAGGGCTCAAAAGACAAACCCACCTCCATAGACATTACAGGTTAAATGAAACTAAGGGTAATGCTCAACACCAGATGTCTTACCCAAATATTGCGGACACTCAGGACTCTCCTCAGTATGGAGGATAGCGATATCTGTGCACTAACAGATACCTGGTTCGGGCTCACTTATGCACGACAACACTACCAGGTTATGTTTCATACCATGCTTTCTGACCACAAGACTTGGAACAGACAACACAACTAGGGGGAGTATCCATATACATCACAGATACGCACACCTCTGGGTTAGTAGCACTGCACAAAGCATCACAGATCATACATATACAACTGCCATTGTGCAAAACTGCCTTTCAGTTTGTTGCCTGCTACAGACCACCCTCCAAACTCAGGAACCACACTCGGCTTTCATGGGAACTATGGAGAATATGAAGGTCTCCACAAACACCATTATATTGGGTGACTTCAAATACACAAATATTGACTGGGGATACTACTCAAGCCCCAACACCCTTGCACAACAGTCGCTACAATTTATAGACTCATATGCTATGGCACAACCAGTCAGCCCAGCCACATGGGGGAATACATATTGGACCTGATCATCACCAACATGGGGACTCTATGTTCCACACCAGCGATATACCCCTCATTGGTAAGGTTAGAACATACATGTATCTCACTGGACATACATATACCCTCCACCCACCCATCCTGGGTAATCTTGGTGAACTTCTCATGAGCCAACATCTCACTTCACCAAAGCAAGGTGGTATCCTTCAGAGACCCTGAGACAGTGGCAAATATGGCTCAGAATACTGAATCCTTTACATACACATTCTATGGACACCTAGTGGACTGCATGGATTGTGCTATCCCAAATAACAACAGGACTCACTCCTCCAATGGCAGAGGACCTGTCTGGTAAACCCCAGCCATTAATAAGCTGTACAACATCAGGAGGAAGCTACTACATGATAGTGCACAATCCCAGACGGGGAAGGCATCTGTGATCAGTACTAGCAGACAGCTATGATCACTCATGAACTCTTCTAAGGGCCGCTTCTACCGGACAATTGCACCAGACACATAGGACTATCACACGGCCTTCTTCAGTTATGTCAGGAACCTGGGTGGACACTCACTGATATGCTGTGAGTTACTGCATACTGACTAAACTTACCCTGTACCCACTGGCATTGCCAACATCCTGGCAAACAGGTTCAGTGCAGATGTCTCCCCCCCATCCCCCCTAAGGAGCAACTATCCATCCCAACAGAGTGTAGCCTCCCTGACATCACACTGTAACGGGTGAGTTCTGCCCTCCCCAAAGTGTACATCACAGCATCAATGGGACCAGATGGTGTCCCGGCTTGCATCTTACACGAGCTTCATGACAGACGTAACCCTTACATTACAGCACTGCTCAGTATCGGAGTTACTACAGGATATGTACCCAAGGAATGGCATACAGCGACAGTGGTCCCACTCCACAGAGTTGGTGCCACAATGGACCACAGACAATATTGCCCTATAAGCCTAACTAGCCTGTTCTGCAAAGCTATGGAGCGTATTGTCATGGGACTCATACACATAGACATCGGGAACCTACAGACACTGTGTCCTACACATTTCAGCATTGTTGTGGGCAGATCTTGCCTCTTGAACCTGTTTGTATTCTTTAAACGGTTAACAGGTCCATCGACATAGGGACGGTTGTCCACACAGCCTACCTGAACCTTGCAAAATCCTTCTACACAATAGCCCACTGGGCCATTATGCATAGGCTGGGTGACATAATCAACTCTCCAGCTGCCACATGCATACTCAAACAGGGTCTCACAGAGATGGATGACTGGTGCCTGAGCCATGGCCTACAGATAAATGCCATTAGTTGCATAGTCATCCCCTTTGGGAATAACAACATGCCCACACATTACCACATAGGTAGTACTCCATTACATATGGTAGGAGTTGTTAGGGGTTTGGGGACATGACTTGTTCGTACTGTCGCCTTTCACAATCACATTGCAAAAGTGGTTGGACAGACCTTCTATACAGGCCACCTTATCCCATATGGTTTCACATCTAGATCGAGTGAGGTCATTGTGCCTCTATACTCATCACAACCATGCTTGGTTACAATGCCACATTTGGGGTGTACCTTACCTGACACCTGCAGCAACTGTACTGGCCACAGAAGTTCCTCACCAAGCAGATCTAGGGACTCAGACGGATGCCCTGCACAGTTTGGATGCAGTAACTCCAGCTCTACTCAGTCGCTTACCACCTACTCGGATATGATGTGTGCCTGTTGTTTACAGATATACCCAACCCAGAATTACTGGACATGCTCCACCTCAGGATATCCGACTCCCTTAGAGCTACACACTCCAGGGACATATACCTTAGCACAGATGTTAATAGGACATGCTGGAGGGACAGATTCTTATCCCAGAGGCTCCACTCACTCCGGATTGTAATCTCAGTTTCACATAGGCAGAGCCACCCACTGACCACCTACAGGAGACATCTTGATGACTGTATGGGTGATCACATGTTTACCCCTGGGATATCTTCTGTGTCCCTGCTAGACAGAGGCACACTAGCCTAAAAGTACATGGGCTATCTTGTGTGACCTACTATTCCCATGCACAGTGTAGTAATCTGACAGGGTTGCGAATGGCAAACACACTCTGGCTAGGCTTGTACATGACCTAGGGCAGATAGCCTAGTATCGATCTCTGAACCTATGCTAATGTTCGGGATGCACAACGTTTATTGCTGATACTGTTTGCAGGTCTTTATCGTCTTTGCTTTACCAGTTTCTATGAACAACTTAGGTATCTGCAGAACATATTTGATTATGACAGGGTTCCACTATATTATATATGTGTCTGTTGTCATATAACTGTGTACACAGGGCAGATTGCTGGATAGTGAGAGGTTCCTGGGTTAACACATGCAACTGCCAGATATGTGTGGCCCAATGCTGTACTCAGACATGGCCTAAGTGTGTGAGCATGCCCAGTTCAGGCTTTCCGTGTTTTGTTTCCTGACATTTGTCTCATTTATTCAAGTGTGTGAGCATGCCCAGTGTGACCTTTCAGTATGTTGCTATCTGAGGTCCACTACATTTGTTGATGTGTGTGAACATGACCAATATTAACATTTATACTGTGTGTGTTGGAAGTCGGGTTCTGTTCTTACTGCAGGACTCACCTTTGTGTCATAACTCGACAGGGATTATGCTGTGCCTGCAGGGTTTCCATGAGATACTTTGCATAGACTTATCAACATTCCTTCATACAGGCTGACCACTGCAATACTGTCATGGTTTAGTGGTTCAGTACGTTAACTATAGTGCACAGTATCCTGGGTTTGAGGCTGAGCAGACCAGACTGCTTAAGGGCCAGTTAAGCAAATATGGGCATGTTGGCTTTTGTTCAGCTATGCCCTACTTAGACCAGACGTGTCCAACATTGCTCAATATTCACCAACATTGCTGGACGTTGCCCAATATTACTCAACATTGACCACAGTTGTGCTAGTTGGTGTGTGCGATTTTGTTTGCATATACTACATGGTGGTAAATGTTGTTTAGCACTGCTTTATATTGCTTAACACATGGCAATCATGCCTCAGGTGGTGCTGCAGGGCTGCCTATGTCGGATGCACATACTACACTCCCTGTACATGTTTGAAAGCAGGTAGTGTCAACTTAGGCATCCCTTTTACTATATGTGCAAGTCAGAGAGAGGTATCATTTCCAGAGTTCCTACTGAGCCAGTGTATGTGCTATGTGTTGCCTCTTTGCCAAGGCCAAAGTATACTGGGCACGCCTCCTTCTGCCTACTGGGGCAGGCTCAGGTTGTTCCTCCTCTGAGTCACGCTCTGCCTGTGATGGCCTTGGCAATGGTGGGGGGCTGTTTGGCCCAGGCCTATGCTGGTCCTGCTACAGCTGTTTTTGCAAGATCATATTATGTAGCATAGCACATACCATGACAATTTGGGTACATGTAGTTGGTGAGTACTGCAAGGCTCCACCAGATGTGTCCAGGCACCGGAACCATGACTTGAGCAGCCCAAACACACGCTCGATTACATTACGTGTTTGTGCGTGTGCCTCATTATGGCATTCCTGTTCAGGTGTGTGTGCGTTTCTGATGGGTGTCATCAGCCACGGCTCCAGTGCATAGCCAGCATCCCCCACTAGGTGACCATGGTGGGATGTCCCCATTGGCAAATGTCTGGTACAGCTGCATCAGATGCCAGATATGGGAATCATGATAGCTTCCAGGGCAGCCAGCACACACATTCAGTATTATGCCCTGGGCATCACACATGACCTGGCAGTTGATGGAGGGGAAGCCCTTGCGGTTGAAGTAGACCCTACCCCGCTCGCCGGCTGGTGCTTTGATGCATATGTGCATGCAGTCTATTGCACCCACTACCTCAGGGTATTCCGCTATTTGCTGGAAGAGACGCATATTGCTGGCCAATACCTCATGGGAATTGGGGAAATATACATGATCACCGACATGTGCTGACATGGCATCCAGGAACTGGTGCAGTACCCTGGATGCTGATGCCTGTGATATCCCCATCATATCACTGGTTGGTCTCTGGAAGGTGCCTGTTGCTAATATTCTTAGGCCAACACATACCTTGGTTTCCACTGGGATGGGTTCCCCTCTGTTGGTTCTGTGTATGAGGTGTGGCCTGCACAGCTCAACTATTTGCTGCAGGAGGTCTCTGTCCACTCTATAGCACTCCACAATCTCCAGCTCATGTAGCCCCTGGTAGGTTACCCTGGGCCTGTACACTCTTCTCCGTCTCCTCACTGTGGGTTGTCCAGCAGCATTTCCATTGTCACCACCCTCAACATGTTGCATATGTCGCCTTATAACAGCAATGGCAGCCCCTAACATTTCTTTGTCTCAGTAAAGCTTTTTCAGTTTTCAATTCTATTAGCTTATTGCAGTGTTTGTTGTGAGAAACATAATCGACTGTTGTTTGCAGAATTTTAAGTACTAGGCTGGGCTAGTGTACTGCCTGTGTAATTGCCTGATTCTGATTGTTTTCACCTGCTAGCTCTGCTAGTACTCCCTGGTAGCTTCCTACTATTTGTTGTGCCTCCTTTTTCCTTTCTGTTTCCTCGGGGGGCAGCGCCATGCACACAAGCGCAAACACGCTCACAGCAGCTTACATGTGCACACACATGCTTACACGGACTAAAACTTGCTTATTCGGGTTAACTCGTGCGCACACCAGTGCAAACGCACTTACAACTCTTTAAACAGCCTTATACATGCTTACTCCGGCTTAAACATGCACACTCACGCTTACACGCGCGCACTCTGTCTTACTCGGGCTTACATGCGCGCACACGCGTGCATACCCACTCAGCAAGAAACTTTGGCTTTATCCACGGCATACACCTTCCATTTCTTGCCTTTACCTAGCCTACCTGTTGACACACCTCTTTCCATGATGAAAACAGATAGATCACACAAGGTAAGGATTATGAGGTCCTGTTCAAGCTGTTGACACCTGCTGACCCACATGGACCATTCCTGGAATGGCGTAAAACAAAGTGTACACACATCACCATGTCCAGTCTGATGATGTCACTATCCTATACATACAGCAGGGGAAGGGAAACCAGCCAATAAAGCAAATAATGTGCCATGTTAATGCGTCTCTCTCTAGTATCATAACATAGTTAGGTAGGGGTTTGAATCCTGCAAACACTGACTGTGTGTGTGTGGGGGGGTATGTGTGCAGTTTCCTTTGAGAGGAGTGCCCTTTTTGGAGACTGGGAAGACTGACTAAAAGAGGTACATTCCTCTTTGGAAAGTCTGATGATGTCACCATCCTACAAATACAGCAGGAGAAGGGAAACCAGCCAGTAAAGCAAATAGTGTGCCGTGTTAATGTGTCTCTCTCTAGTATCCTAATATAGTTAGGTAGGGGTTTGAATCCTGCAAACACTGACTGTGTGTGTGGGGTGTGTGTGATGCATGTGTGCAGTTTCCTTTGAGAGGAGTGCCCATTTTGGAGACTGGGAAGACTCACTAAAAGAGGTACATTCCTCTTTGGAAAGTCTGATGATGTCACCATCCTAAAAATACAGCAGTAGAAGGGGAAACCAACCAATAAAGCAAATAGCACACTGTGTTAATGCATCTCTCTCTAGTATCATAACATAGCTAGGTAGGTGTTTGAATCTTGCAAACACTAACTGTGTGTGTGTGTGTGTGTGTGTGTGCAGTTTCCTTCAAGAGGAGTGCCCTTTTTGGAGACTGGGAAGACTCACGAAAATAGGTACATTCCTCTTTGGAAAGTCTGATGATGTCACCATCCTACAAATACAGCAGGAGAAGAGAACCCAGCCAGTAAAGCAAATAGCGCCCCATGTTAATGAGTTTCTCTCTAGTATCATAACATAGTTAGGTAGGGGTTTGAATCCTGCAAACACTGACTGTGTATGTGTTTCATTTCCTTTGAGAGGAATGCCCTTTTTGGAGACTGGGAAGACTCAGTAAAAGAGGTGCATTCCTCTTTGGAAAGTCTGATGATGTCACCATCCTACAAATACAGCAGAAGGAGAAACCAGCCAATAAAGCAAATAGCGCGCCGTGTTAATGCCTCTCTCTCTCTCTTTCTAGTATCATAACATAGTTAGGTAGAGGTTTGAATCCTGCAAACACTGACAGTGTGTTGGTCAATGCGGTGTGGGTTTTGGTTTTACTATGGTAGGACATATTATGATTAAAACAGTAAGTGCATTGCACACATCAGGTATCTGCATGGCAAATATATATATATGTGTACATGTCCCCTCAATCAGTACATAGGTGTGAAGCCTGCATACTACATGAATACATCTATTTCCATTGACAGGTTGTGCCGCTGCTTCTCAGATCATAGGTCACATAGGTATGTACGTGACAAGGCCGTTCACTGTTGTGATCTGTGGCCAAGGTCATCTGTGCCACACACACAGCCATGACAGTTACTAAAGAGTAGTGTGAGTGAGGGTATATGCTTGGGGTATATGTCAGACATGTTCATACACAACAACAACTGGCAATAATGGACAGTCTGTATAGGTGTACAACTGCCTTGTGGATATGTATTCAGGCCTCTAATGTCTTATGTGATACACCGAGAGAGTCCAGAATACCTATGGATATGTGAATACCAAGGGACACATCACATAACACGAGGCTGTATGTACACATTGGTACCCAACATACATGTTGAGGTCTACCATTGATGTGGTACTGACGAGATAGTATGTATAGTAAATGTGAATGACTATGCCATAGCCGGCTTACTGCTATACAGCATGTATCAGACAACAGGTGTCTGTCTGTATGTATGATACCCTTGTGTAGGATATGCGTCCCATCCAGGGAATGCATTGTAGGCCAATGCATGCATTTCCAGATGTGGCTGGTCACATCCCTAGTGTGTTTGCATGTACCTAAGGGGGCTATATGCCAAACAGGTGTGGTCCCAGGAATGGGTGGTGGTCAATACCACTGGTTAGTGTTAGTATAGTACCGGAAGGATCCAACTGTTACTGAGTTCCCTACAACTGTGTCATTTGTCAGGACATCATCCAATGATTGCTTATAGTCATGCTGTTGAGGTTGTGTATACTACCAGACTGCAAATCATTGACAGATATTAACAGTATCACCCACAGCATAGTGTCAACCCATGACATACACACATGTGGACCCATGTTAGTACATAACTGTAGTAGAATGCATACTGGCCATTGAAAGTTACTATGAGATGTTAACAATGTGTACAACAGGGTATGCCACACGTCCCATGTGTCCACCATGCATGTACATGCAGACAGTGCGCACCCACCATGTTCACAGATGTACCTTGCTAATCTGTACTGCACACATCACACACGTACTGTCCACTCACTAACACATGCTGACAACACATTACACTTCAGCCAAGTGGCACATGGGTGGACAATACATACTCAGACCTAACAGTGGTGTAAACAATGTTACATTGACAATCAGAGCTTTGATGCATAATACCTGCTCAGACATACCTACAAGGATGTCATTACACTTTCATGTTGACAACTTGCTAATATTGCTAGACTGCTATAATGTCACCCTGTGCATCATCACCATGTTAGCCTGTTCCTGCATCAATGTTACAGATGACAGGAGGTGACACAGGTATCATCATATGCACAGGGTGTGTTGTTGTTTGCCAGAGCCTGACATTGGCCCATCCAATCGACATGTGTGTGTGTGTGTGTGTGTGTGTGTGTGTGTGTGTGTGTGTGTGTGTGTGTGTGTGTGTGTGTGAGGGACAACAGTACAGCATGAGCCAATGTTGATGTAATGTGTGTGTTTTATGTGTGAGCCCTAGTTGTTTGGTTAATGTGTGTGTGTCTGCATGCATACAGCTCCACCATATGGCTGCCATATATGGTAGTTTGTGGGACAGCCACAGACTGTACCTGCTAGGCTGTACAGATCACTGTCTCCAGCCATGGACACAGTACCTGTGCCTGGCAGGGGTGCTACGGATAGTATCGGGTACCAACCCCGACTGGGTACTGTCATCAGAGGCAGAGGTATGACGACTGGACCCACGTCCTTGCTGGGACTGGCCAGAGCCATGTGCATGTGTTCTACTGGGATGGTCAATGGGCAGGCCAGCCCCAGCATGGCTGGGGCTGGAACTGCCACTACAGGAGTGGCTGTGAACTGTGGGCTGTCTGCGATCACTGCCAGCTGTTGCTGGCATGCATCCACGTCAACATTGCAACTGTCCCGCATAGTCCTCGCTCATGGAAGACATATTGTGGAGGGCAACTACTGTCTCCACCCAATGTCTATCAATGACCTCGGTGTAATTCTGGATGGCACTGGCAAGGTCACGGATGCTGTCATTGATAGTGGTGTAATGGGCCCTCTGCACCCTAAGGCCCTGTCTGGTGTGCCGTTCCATATGTGCCTGAGCCTGCATTACAGCCTGGAACATACTGGATGTTGTAAGACCTGTGAGGGTACGTCTGCCAGGGGCAATACAACCAGTGGTGCTCCCCCGAGAACCCCTGGACCTCCACCTATGTGGTACTGTTCCAGGAATCCGGCTATGGCTGCTGTGAGGGGATGCAAGTGCCATGGGTACCACACTCTCCTGGTCAATGCCAACTGTATGCTGTCCCTCTCCTATGGCCATTGGTGATGAGGGATGTATTGGCAGTATGAGTGTGTGCATAGATGGGGTTGAACGCTGTGTACTGTCGATTCGGTGACCAGCGACAGACCCTGTCAAACCTTTCTGTGCCAGAATACAAGTCTCATCATCACCACTATTCATGGCAGTGGATTCAGGTTCCCTGCTGCTTTCAGCCACCCCTAACTCAGCACCTGTGAGAGTAAGACAGGAAACACACTTTACAGTCTGCACATGATGCATGCACACATGCACACATGCACACATGAACACATGCACACATGCACACATGCACACATATAGACTCCTCACTACAGCACATACACACACCAGCAATCCAACACATACTCTATAGTGGGTGAAGGTGGGTGCCAGTATCACAAGGCAAACAGTCACCACATGTGTCAGCATGCAGAATATGTGTTGCACAAGACCATGCAGTGCAAGTGTAGGTGCCCCTATTTCACGGCAGTGTACATGGCTTTGATGCAACTGTGTAGTTGTTCAGTGATTGGCTACACCCTGGAACACAATGTGTACCTGGACACAACATTGCTGTGCAAGTATTATCAGATCTGCAATGCCCTGTGCACCATCACTCACAGGTATACACGCCATGGCTGCATGTGTTATCTGTGTGACACATAGATTTCCATGTCTGAGTACAGTGTCTGTGTCCATAGCAGATAATAATGGGCACAGGTGTAGCACATGCATGCTATGTACACACACGGGATGAGTGGTGCATGTTGACGTGAAGGAATCCCAATGCTCGACATGGCCAGTGTACAGTGGTTATGGTGAGTGTGGGACATATTGCAGATATGTCGGTGCCAGCCATGGCATGGCATGCTACATGACTGCAACATTAAACACCACACATACCCAATGTGTGTGTCATGTGACCTATACACCCACTAGCATTCCAGGACATATATGCGACACTTTATTCGGATAGCGACTGCTGTGCATATTGTGTATACTGACATATGTAAGCACGCACACAACATGCTATGTATATTGTGTATAGGTGCATATGCTTGCACACACACAACATTGAGGTGCAGAGCAATGACTGCTATGAGTAGCACTGTGGTCACTGTAACTGGATGGGGTGTAGTACCCATTGCCATCATCATTATGCATCTTGTGGTCACTCACAGCTATTAATGTGTGCAAGACCAATGCCTAGCATGCTGTACCTGAACTGCAGTGCCGTGGCTATGTTCACAATTACACAGCCACTTTGTACATGGGTGTGTGAGGTGCCCGATAGTGAGCATTGCCTAACATGACTGTGTTATGTGTTGAAGAGTGTTGCACAGCCCCATGATATGCCTCTACCCCTGAGGTACATCATGTGTGTGTGCATGACATGTGGGATACTGAAGTGTGACCTTACAGCGGGTGTGTGGTAATACCAAATGTAGCAAGTTTTCGTGTCCTGCGTATGATAAACATGTTATGTTGTGTACAGCTGTAGCAACTATGCATATCCAATGTGCAGTACAGTGTTGCCACAAATGTGTCTGCTGCTCTGTGCATTGCATGTGATTGAGGCAGCTACTGACTTTACTGAGATGTTTAATGTCTCACAGCAAACATGCACAGCATGCATTATGCGTAGGTGTGTTACGTGTACATGGCCTACACCTCACCTATGACATGCACATGTCATTACCAATATTAAAGTGTTAACACACTCACCAGCATGTATCGTCTGCCCTGCTGTCACACCAGAGGTACCTACAAGAATATGACACAGTTTGTCAGTGGCCACAACTGTGGCATTGCTACTGTGAGTGTGTTAACTACAGTAGAACAACAGTCAACAGTCACAGGTGTACAGGTACTGTTCCAAATACCAGTATTGCACACAACAGGCAGCAACACGATATTGCACACCTGCACGCTCCATGTCATCATGCTGGGTGGCTCCGGCCTCCATGATGACACATGTGTGATGCTGTTGCTGCTGTAGGCCAGGAGCCACCACGCTTAGGAGCAGCTCCTCCACTCTGGTGAGGAGGGGATGTATGGCTGCCCCACCACCTGTGGCAAGCTGTTGTCTATGGATATCAGACGCATGCCACCGGACATGTCTAATTAAATCACTGCAGTGATGGCGTACCTGCTCATATGTCTGGTTATGCATGCCTATGTCATTTACCCGACGAACAAGATCTAGCCACAGTGCAGTACACTCATGCTGGTGCTGGCTGGCCCTGGAAAACAGCAGTGTATAGTGCTGCACCAGGCTGTTATGTATTTCCTGTTCCTCCGCAGCTGTATAGGACGTATTGCGTGGATAAGCCATGGCCCTGGAAGACAATTAAACAAAATATGTGTGAGCAAGTCATGTGGCACACTTAACATTATTAAGTACAGATATCACTTAACTGCCATATATAGCATCTGCTTGTCTGTCAGAGGATACACACGTTCAATACCACATATCAGTGCTCAGCCCACAACTGGCTGACAGTGTCTGCCACACTCCATATAACAAACCAGTATACACCAGTACTCGGCACACTGTTTGGGATACAATGCACAACCTCGCCACGGGGGTATATATATCAAGCTAATGCATGAAGAAATATGTCATCCAATGCAATGAATGTAAAGTACATTTACGGTATTACCAGTAAACCACCCTAGTCATTGATGCCATACCCCTACCTAACATATGTGTACAGTTGTTAATATAGCTGGCATGCTGCCGTAACAGAGTATACATGTTGCTAGGTACACGCACATACCCTGTAACACACATGTGATTGCGGGCATGGTACATGCATCATTACACACACATCAGACATACATACAACACACAAATGTATGCCAACACAGATGAGCATTACCTGTGTACCTTACAGTACTGTTTGCCCCTACGTACAGATACCTATGCCTGAGGTATGTAATCTGTGCAGACTACAGGAAACACACAAGACAGGGAATGTGAACATACACCATACTGTACTGTTTAGGCCTGCAGCTTCAGGTAGTACAACAGTTCATATGTGTTCACCATCTGTATTCACTATCAGTACCACTTACTGAGCATACATGTATTGCTTCAGCCTACAATGGGACACTACAGTCGTACACAAGGAACTATGTCACAACATATGTCATCCTACTATGTCTGCATCCCAATAACTGACACATCTTTCTCTGGCCTCACACCTAGAACAACGTCTTGCGTATGCATACCAAATGTCCACAAAAGAAGCAAAAAATCGCTGAAATACCACTCGCAAACAGTACAGCAAAGATAAGGCAAAACCAGCCTGGATTAAAACAACATGTAAAACATTTAATGAAATCAGCAAAGGTTGAGCGCTTTCACTCGCATCACACGAGCTTCTTCAGAACAAGTAAAAATTCTAGTCTACCCATTTAAATATCAAAAAGTTGGTGCCAAAACTGAGTACACCTCTTAAAGCTATATGACAAATTCATAACATAAATATATTGAAACAGTTTCTATCCTATGTGATACTATAAATGTAACTTTAGTACATAAATATCAATAAATCTGATGGTTAAAAAATACAATATTACAAAATATTAAAAAATACATAAATAAAAAATCATCACACTTAACTTCTCAGCATTAAAACAGGTTTTACAGAGATATAATCATTGATACCTGGTGCAGTCATAGCATCAGTAAATAACTGCCACCAGTATTCCCTATATGCCAGCAAGTTCTTAATATTTCCACCCCTAGGGTCTATTACAATAGTATCCAAAATGGCAAATTTAAAATAGTGTTCCAAACCTTCTTTATTAATATGCCTAAATAGTGCATTGGTCATGTCCTTTGTTTTAATACTATAGTTATGAGCATATATTCTCTTTTTGAATTGTCTTTGAGTTCTCCCTATATAGTAAGCAGGACAGGTCATGCACTTGGCTCATATATAAGCATATTAGTTCTACAATTTCCTTTTTTAAAAATAACAGTGGTCTTATTAATATTTTCCAAGATTAACCTACTTACTTCCAAGATGTCCTTACACTGCTTGCAAGCCCCACACTTCCTAGTGTGTGAATCTAATGATGTGTTAGTCCTGACTCCATTTTCAAAATAGAATTTCAAGCTCTTGCCCATTTTATGGACAAAATAAGGTCTTGCACCTAAAATGTTAATAATGCCCTGCTCAGAAAAACATAAATCCCAGTACTTGGTCATAATGTTTTTAATAAATTTTGTGTGCGGACCAAATTCTAAAATACATGCCCTTTTAAACTTGATATTATCTGTACTATTCGGGTCTTTAATATGTGTCCCAGCATCATTGTTGCTGTTTATTCCTAACAATGGAGTATACTTAGTACCCCATTGTTCTAAAACATATTGACTAGTGTTCAACAGCATTTTCTCATCATATCCTCTCTCCAGGAATAGCCTAGTAATGAATTTCACCTCCTCAATCATATCAATGTAATCAGAGGTCATCCTTAATGCTTGTACAAGCTGCCCTTTAAAAATGTTATTTTTCAATTTATAAGGGTGATTACTGCTAAACTCTAGATACGAGTTAGTAAAGGTGCTTTTTCTATGTATCCTAGATTTGAAGCTACTACCATCATACGTTATTAGTGTGTCTAAATAGGCTATTCCAGTGTGATTATATTCACACGTAAATTTCAAGTAACTTGTGCTGTTATTCAAGTAAGTGACTAACTCAATGACTGAATTGCTGTTCCCATTCCACAAAATGTAGATATCATCTAAATAACGGGAATAATAAACAATGTTGTCAAGAGTACTTACTGTCAAAAACATATGTCTCTTCCCAATCTAGTAACACCAAATTGGCGTAAATGGGGGCGCAAGCTGCCCCCATTGCCACACCTGTAGTTTGTCTAAACATCTCACCCTCAAAAAAGATGTAATTATGGTCGAGTACAATACTCATTAACTCAGACAGTAGCCGTATCCTTTCCCAACTCAACTTACTATGTTTGATCATGCTGTTGGTAAAAGCAGTAATCCCTTCATTATGAGGGATACAAGAGAATAAGTCCACTACATCAATAGAGGACAGTAATAAATCTTTACAAGAAATGTGAGTGGGAAAATTTTTAAGGAAAACCCAGGAGTCTTTCACTAGATGTTTAATGTCAGAATAAATAGGTTTTAACATGGTGTCAATAACTACTCCTATAGGAAAAGTTTTTGATCTACTTCCAGAAATAATGGGGCGTAAAGGAGGCTCAAAGATGTTTTTATGTACTTTAGGAATGCCAACAATCGTGGCCATATAGGGAGAGTCAACCGACATATACTGGTATAGATCTTCAGAAATTCTCTGTTCCGTCAAAAAATCTTCCAAATACATGTCTATCCTCCTATAAGCTGTGTTTACTTCATTGATTGATACAGTCACATAGTTACCTGAGTTATGTAAAATATTGTGTAACTTGGAACTGTAAAGAAATGCATCAAAAAGTACAATACCTCCACCCTTATCGGGTTTCATAATACGCACATTGTTATTCTTCCGCAGCCCATTTAATATACTCTGTTCTTCTATGGTAAGATTCCTATTCCCTTTAAACTTCTTAGTTTTGTTGTTATACCTATATAATTCCCTTGATACCTTGTTCTCATATATCTGTACCAGCGGGTTACTGACTGGAATAAAACTACTTTTTTTCTTTAACTTATTATGCTGTGTTATGGTGTCAGTCCGATCACCAAACATTAAAGCTAAATTTAATTTCCTAGTGTAGAGTTTAAGCTCACTTAGACTATCAACCAAGTTAAAATTGGTTGTGGGTATGAACTTCATACCTTTCGAAAACAAAGTAAAATAAGTAGTATCCAGTTCTAAAGTAACATAATTGAATATTTTAAAATTGTTATATTCAAAAGTTATCCCATCCTGCTTGATTACATTAGAATCTGTCTCTTCATTGATGTTAATTCCACTGTTTACAATTTCCGTATTAAGGTTTGCACTATCTAAAATTTATTTTTCCAACCACCCCCCTGCCTCCATTTCTGTACATTCCTTCTCCTGGGGTTTTGAAAAAAATCACTATTGCTTCCATCAACATGATTACCCTGTTCTTCCCCATACTCAAACACATGGTTATTCACGTTTCTGTGATAATTCTCCCTATTGCTCCATTTATACATATCATGCCTTGAATACTGATCAGTGTCTCTATTTATTTTTTTATTCTTCCTTTCAAATGCTTTTTTGGCCTTAAAATCTGCTGACTCAAACTGCTTAAAATACAAGTTTTCCCATTGGGGAAATGCTAAATCTTGAGTAATAACTTGGTTCATCCTTTCAACTTCAGTCATTAATTTACATAACTTAGCATCATTATGCTTAATTAAAAGCTTCATATACTCAAAACCGAAGGAATCGAATAACACATTGAATTCCTTCTCAATCTCTCTAGTAATATCAATTCCAATGGGTGCCTTGTAAAAACGCAGACCCATGGGTACAATTTTGAGTGAAATACAGTGAGCTAAATATGCATTATCCAGTTTTACAGCGTTAATAACATTCAGCTTTTTACCAAACGAGTAAATGTTATCCTTCAAGGTACCTTGTAATAACATAGAGTTATTAACAACATGTCCGTCATCATTATGAGCAAAAATACAGTCTTTTGTAAAAAAATCTCTCAAATTATATTTGCTCTTGTCTTTTTGTCCAGCAAAAACAGAATTTTTTACAGTACCTGGTTGTTTAACGCTGTTATTAACAACCTGCCCATAAGTACGAACTGGTTGAGTTAATTTGGGCTTAGTTCCTGTTCTTCTCGCTTCCTCGGTGAGGTTAGCAAAAGAAAAGTCAAATGTGAAATCCTTAGCTTCCAGTTTGTAATGGTCAGTTCTCCCACTAGAGCAAGGCAGGTCTATCTCGTGCCCTTGCTGACCGTTTGGTATGTCCGGTGAAGATGTAGTGGGAGTAACAGCGTGAAAATCCACCTCTGAATTATCGGCGCCAGCTCTCCTGGATGTAGCGTTAGTACTGGTGTTACAGTCAAGCGGGTAATGAGAACCGTTACCTGACGAAAGTTCCCCAGGCTTGCCTTTGTTGGCATCTTTACTGAACAGCAACAGTAATTTTGAAACCTCCCCACGTAGTGCGTTCAAGTCAGCCCGTAATTCAGCTAACTCACTACCATGATTGAGCGAGGTAGGACTGTTAGAACCATAAGTGGTATCCATCCTCCACAACTGAAACAACGTCTTGCGTATGCGTACCAAATGTCCACAAAAGAAGCAAAAAATCGCTGAAATACCACTCGCAAACAGTACAGCAAAGATAAGGCAAAACCAGCCTGGATTAAAACAACATGTAAAACATTTAATGAAATCAGCAAAGGTTGAGCGCTTTCACTCGCATCACACGAGCTTCTTCAGAACAAGTAAAAATTCTAGTCTACCCATTTAAATATCAAAAAGTTGGCGCCAAAACTGAGTACACCTCTTAAAGCTATATGACAAATTCATAACATAAATATATTGAAACAGTTTCTATCCTATGTGATACTATAAATGTAACTTTAGTACATAAATATCAATAAATCTGATGGTTAAAAAATACAATATTACAAAATATTAATAAATACATAAATAAAAAATCATCACACTTAACTTCTCAGCATTAAAACAGGTTTTAATAATGATAATGATGACGGACATGTTGTTAATAACTCTATGTTATTACAAGGTACCTTGAAGGATAACATTTACTCGTTTGGTAAAAAGCTGAATGTTATTAACGCTGTAAAACTGGATAATGCATATTTAGCTCACTGTATTTCACTCAAAATTGTACCCATGGGTCTGCGTTTTTACAAGGCACCCATTGGAATTGATATTACTAGAGAGATTGAGAAGGAATTCAATGTGTTATTCGATTCCTTCGGTTTTGAGTATATGAAGCTTTAATTAAGCATAATGATGCTAAGTTATGTAAATTAATGACTGAAGTTGAAAGGATGAACCAAGTTATTACTCAAGATTTAGCATTTCCCCAATGGGAAAACTTGCATTTTAAGCAGTTTGAGTCAGCAGATTTTAAGGCCAAAAAGCATTTGAAAGGAAGAATAAAAATAAATAGAGACACTGATCAGTATTCAAGGCATGATATGTATAAATGGAGCAATAGGGAGAATTATCACAGAAACGTGAATAACCATGTGTTTGAGTATGGGGAAGAACAGGGTAATCATGTTGATGGAAGCAATAGTGATTTTTTTCAAAACCCCAGGAGAAGGAATGTACAGAAATGGAGGCAGGGGGGTGGTTGGAAAAAGAAATTTTAGATAGTGCAAACCTTAATACGGAAATTGTAAACAGTGGAATTAACATCAATGAAGAGACAGATTCTAATGTAATCAAGCAGGATGGGATAACTTTTGAATATATGAAACCAACAAAAAAAAAACAAAACCACTGTACAAGTAGAAAACAGGAAACGGACTCCTTGCACCAGCAGACAAAGATGATAAAAACTTAACGCAATTTTATTATTTTATCAAGCGTTTTCGCCACCAAAAATTTGTGGCTTCTTCAGAGAGAAAGTTTTTAAAACAAACATCCATTTTAAAACGCGCACTATATAAATAACCACCACAAAGGAAATGACATCACAAGGACAAACATTGTCACATATTCCTACATACTTAAAAATTAACCTCATCAAATTAAAGGTTAATTATACCACTATTTGGTTATAATACCCAACAATTGTATAAAAATGTAATGATATTACAATATTTTATATTAAAATGCTCAGCGAGTTAGAGTGGCAGTTAAGAACTAATGCCTTTTGCCATCCAGGGCTTAATGAAAACTGTAACATCTCTGCAGTATTGAAACTAAGAAGTTATTTAAGGTAGTGTCACTAATAGGCTGTACATCGTTTTGCTCTGCCCTTGGTTTCTGGCTGTTTATAATTCATCTCCTGTAAGTGTTTGTGCATCATTGTCTAAAGTATAATTACATTAATTAATTAAGACTTTTTCAGTTTCAATAGTTACTGTCTACTGTGTTCATGGTAAAGCCTTGCCCTGTCCCATAGAATGCTTTTAAAGAACTGAGTGTTTTTACACTGAGCATTTTAATATAAAATATTGTAATATCATTACATTTTTATACAATTGTTGGGTATTATAACCAAATAGTGGTATAATTAACCTTTAATTTGATGAGGTTAATTTTTAAGTATGTAGGAATATGTGACAATGTTTGTCCTTGTGATGTCATTTCCTTTGTGGTGGTTATTTATATAGTGCGCGTTTTAAAATGGATGTTTGTTTTAAAAACTTTCTCTCTGAAGAAGCCACAAATTTTTGGTGGCGAAAACGCTTGATAAAATAATAAAATTGCGTTAAGTTTTTATCATCTTTGTCTGCTGGTGCAAGGAGTCCGTTTCCTGTTTTCTACTTGTACAATAACTTTTGAATATAACAATTTTAAAATATTCAATTATGTTAATTTAGAACTGGATACTACTTATTTTACTTTGTTTTCGAAAGGTATGAAGTTCATACCCACAACCAATTTTAACTTGGTTGATAGTCTAAGTGAGCTTAAACTCTACACTAGGAAATTAAATTTAGCTTTAATGTTTGGTGATCGGACTGACACCATAACACAGCATAATAAGTTAAAGAAAAAAAGTAGTTTTATTCCAGTCAGTAACCCGCTGGTACAGATATATGAGAACAAGGTATCAAGGGAATTATATAGGTATAACAACAAAACTAAGAAGTTTAAAGGGAATAGGAATATTACCATAGAAGAACAAAGTATATTAAATGGGCTGCGGAAGAATAACAATGTGCGTATTATGAAACCCGATAAGGGTGGAGGTATTGTACTTTTTGCTGCATTTCTTTACAGTTCCAAGTTCCACAATATTTTACATAACTCAGGTAACTATGTGACTGTATCAATCAATGAAGTAAACACAGCTTATAGGAGGATAGACATGTATTTGGAAGATTTTTTGACGGAACAGAGAATTTCTGAAGATCTATACCAGTATATGTCGGTTGACTCTCCCTATATGGCCACAATTGTTGGCATTCCTAAAGTACATAAAAACATCTTTGAGCCTCCTTTACGCCCCATTATCTCTAGAAGTAGATCAAAAATTTTTCATATAGGAGTAGTTATTGACACCATGTTAAAACCTATTTATTCTGACATTAAACATCTAGTGAAAGACTCCTGGGTTTTCCTTAAAAATTTTCCCACTCACATTTCTTGTAAAGATTTATTACTGTCCTCTATTGATGTAGTGGACTTATTCTCTTGTATCCCTCATAATGAAGGGATTACTGCTTTTACCAACAGCATGATCAAACATAGTAAGTTGAGTTGGGAAAGGATACGGCTACTGTCTGAGTTAATGAGTATTGTACTTGACCATAATTACATCTTTTTTGAGGGTGAGATGTTTAGACAAACCCAAGGTGTGGCAATGGGGGCAGCTTGCGCCCCCATTTACGCCAATTTGGTGTTACTAGATTGGGAAGAGACATATGTTTTTGACAGTAAGTACTCTGACAACATTGTTTATTATTCCCGTTATTTAGATGATATCTACATTTTGTGGAATGGGAACAGCAATTCATTCATTGAGTTTGTCACTTACTTGAATAACAGCACAAGTTACTTGAAATTTACGTGTGAATATAATCACACTGGAATAGCCTATTTAGACACACTAATAACGTATGATGGTAGTAGCTTCAAATCTAGGATACATAGAAAAAGCACCTTTACTAACTCGTATCTAGAGTTTAGCAGTAATCACCCTTATAAATTGAAAAATAACATTTTTAAAGGGCAGCTTGTACGAGCATTAAGGATGACCTCTGATTACATTGATATGATTGAGGAGGTGAAATTCATTACTAGGCTATTCCTGGAGAGGATATGATGAGAAAATGCTGTTGAACACTAGTCAATATGTTTTAGAACAATGGGGTACTAAGTATACTCCATTGTTAGGAATAAACAGCAACAATGATGCTGGGACACATATTAAAGACCCGAATAGTACAGATAATATCAAGTTTAAAAGGGCATGTATTTTAGAATTTGGTCCGCACACAAAATTTATTAAAAACATTATGACCAAGTACTGGGATTTATGTTTTTCTGAGCAGGACATTATTAACATTTTAGGTGCAAGACCTTATTTTGTCCATAAAATGGGCAAGAGCTTGAAATTCTATTTTGAAAATGGAGTCAGGACTAACACATCATTAGATTCACATACTAGGAAGTGTGGGGCTTGCAAGCAGTGTAAGGACATCTTGGAAGTAAGTAGGTTAATCTTGGAAAATATTAATAAGACCACTGTTATTTTTAAAAAAGGAAATTGTAGAACTAATATGCTTATATATATGGCCAAGTGCATGACCTGTCCTGCTTACTATATAGGGAGAACTCAAAGATAATTCAAAAAGAGAATATATGCTCATAACTATAGTATTAAAACAAAGGACATGACCAATGCACTATTTAGGCATATTAATAAAGAAGGTTTGGAACACTATTTTAAATTTGCCATTTTGGATACTATTGTAATAGACCCTAGGGGTGGAAATATTAAGAACTTGCTGGCATAATGGGAATACTGGTGGCAGTTATTTACTGATGCTATGACTGCACCAGGTATCAATGATTATATCTCTGTAAAACCTGTTTTAATGCTGAGAAGTTAAGTGTGATGATTTTTTATTTATGTATTTATTAATATTTTGTAATATTGTATTTTTTAACCATCAGATTTATTGATATTTATGTACTAAAGTTACATTTATAGTATCACATAGGATAGAAACTGTTTCAATATATTTATGTTATGAATTTGTCATATAGCTTTAAGAGGTGTACTCAGTTTTGGCGCCAACTTTTTGATATTTAAATGGGTAGACTAGAATTTTTACTTGTTCTGAAGAAGCTCGTGTGATGCGAGTGAAAGCGCTCAACCTTTGCTGATTTCATTAAATGTTTTACATGTTGTTTTAATCCAGGCTGGTTTTGCCTTATCTTTGCTGTACTGTTTGCGAGTGGTATTTCAGCGATTTTTTGCTTCTTTTGTGGACATTTGGCCTCACACCTAGGACACAAACTACCAAGACAGAAACAACCTCACACTAAGCTATCACACCTTTACAGACCTTGCACACATTCACTGTCACACTCATTCCACCTCACATAGCAGGTATTACACTGAGTACATGTGTGTGTGCATTGTGTCATAGGTAGGTAATATGCTATTGGCCCTAGGGCCTAGAGCAGCCTAGCCATATGCTACCCTGGCCTTTGACACACATGTAATGCCATTTCACATGCTCCTGTCAACCAGATACACAGAGGTGACTCCCAGGGCATATTACCTATCTCCCAAACAATCATCAGGGGTATGTATGACATCTGCTAATGAGGAGCCTTGTTTGTTAATGCTGGGTGGTTTAGTCCAGAGTATGGCATATTTGTGGATAGGAACCTGTACCTCCAGCATGTGCTGTTTAGTGAGGTGGCGAGGATTAGGGCCCTAGGTCATGTAGCCCAGAGGGATTGTGAGGTGTTGACATGGTGGTTGGCCGACTTCTATGGGTGTGACATACCTCTGTATGTCTGGCAGAGGTAACCTCTGGGTGGGCGGTATGCAACGCACTCTAGCTGTGGTTTTGTGAGTCAGTCTGCATAGGGCATGTGTTTGAGGGCAGTATTACTCTTTGTGAGGTATGTCTGTGGCCTGTCCACTTGCTGTAGTTGTCATGTGAGGAACATACCACATGGGGCATTGTGATGAGTAGAGGGGAACACTGCCTATATTTCCCTAGATGACACACCTTTTGTGATGACATGTACCACGTAGACAGATTACAAGACTAGTGTGGCACTGTGATTATCAAAGGGGAGGCTACTGTCCACCTGTGTCCCATGTTCCCTTCTGACACCTTCAGTGTTAGGCAGGCTACCACCTATGTGGTAGTTACTGGGTAAAGTGTTTTGGAATGGGGTATGGCACTACAATACCAACACTGGTGTTCAGTCCATGCCTTGGTCAACAGGCACCTGTTGCAATACATATGACCCCGTGCCTCCCTCTCTCTCTCTCTCTCTCTCTCTATATATATATATATATATATATATATATATATATATATATATATATATATATATATATATATATATATATATATATATATATATATATGTAGATATATATATGTATACATATATACATAGCTATACATATCTATACATAGCTATACATATACATATCTATATATATATCTATATATATCCATATATATATCTATATATACATATATATATATATATATATATATATATATATATATATATATATATATATATATATATATATATATATATATATATATATATATATATATATATATATATATATATATATATCTATATATATATATATATATATATATATATATATATCTATCTATCTATATATATATATATATATATATATATATATATATATATATATATATATACATACATATACATGTATACATCCATTGCTGTACATTTAGATGCACATATAGGCACATATACTGCCCACCTTTCATGGTGGGGATGTCAATTATGCAACAGTTGTGAGACATACGGTTATGTAATAATATTGCACAGTGTTGTGCAGAATGCATTTTGCTGTCCTCAGGCTGTATAGGTGTAGCAGGCCTCACTGCCTGTAGCTCAGTCCCACAGCGTTTAACCACCACATGACAATTAGTGCCTACCATTTAGTAATTGCATGCAGCCTGCTGTGTGGTAATTGCAGTACTCACTGTGATTGCAGGACACTGCTATAAAATGCTAGGTTAGGTAGGCGTAGCCCTTTCAGTTGTGCAAGGTGGGGCCCATGCGTGTTTGCTGTGGACACTGTTGTCTCAGTCAGAAGGTTGGTATATGTTTTATATCTGAAGCTAGGGTTGTAGCCAGTGATATGCATGTTGTACTGAAACCTGACTGTTGCTTCTTCCAGTGCACTCTTCTCAGTGTGTAAGTTTACTCACACCTCCTAATACTAACACTGGATACATGGGAGTATATACTTTCTTTTTGAATTAGAGAATTAACTGGCATACAACTGTAGTTATTGCAATGTGTTCCTATGGCTTTCCTATTTTCCCTTTACATTACTCATTGTAATGCATGATATATTTCTTACAGCACCAAGTTATTGTATATCTGCTGTGGTGTAGTGGTACTTCATGCAGACTGGTGAGCACAAGGTGTGGGGTTCGAGACTGACAAGGGTATTTTATTTTAATGCTGAGCAGTACAAAGGCCCTGTCATACACAGTGACTAAGACAATTTTAAGCAGTTGTAAGTGGGTTTGTGTGGGTTTGCGTGATGCTTAGCTAAGCGCACACATGTGCACACTGGTGCAAACCCGCTTATTACTGTTTTCAAGTGCTTACTCTCGCTAACCCCCACGCTCTTTTCTTTCACAGAAAAGTAAATGGGGAGATAGGAATGTGGTGATAAAGGGTGCACAAAGAGGGGAAGACAGTAGGGAAACCAGCTCGGGATGTACAGGATGGGTGTGGGAAAGGTCCATATCTGCCCATTTCTTTACCAGCAACAGCTGTGCACATGCAATACATTAGGAGTGAAATTTGAAACCTTCCACCCCTGAGAGTGGGGTGAGGACAGCTAATTATGTTGTACTACCAATTATGAATATCAGGCACATGCACTGTTTGTGAACTGCTATACTGTCATTAGTGCGTTACTCACTTCTGAACAGTTTGTGGTTTGTTTGTGTTGACATTAGCACAGTCTGCTTAGGGCATCTGGTCATATTTCAGTACTGTGTATGCCTGCCTACACCCGTGGGTGTGCCTGACTACACAGGTATATGGTACTTTTGGGTAGGGGTGCAGAACTACGGAGAGCATTATTTATTATTGTGTGCTGTTTATCTTGCTGAACATGCAGAGTTGATGTGTACCTGTTAGTCTATGAAGGCTAGTAGTCTGTCTCAGTAGCTCCCACCTGTGGACATATCCAGATGGTAGACAGAGGTTAGCCTAGTATCCTTTGACTGTGCACCACACCAGTCTTTTCAGCACATGAACAATGGCATTGTCACAGGTGGTTGCTAGCAGTACATGGATACATCCTTTGATATTTCACTGGTGTACTCCTACATACGGGCATGCTTGTGAAATTCATTCTACAGCTATTTGCTGAGTGTGTAACAGCAGACAAGCTGATATGCCTGTGTGTTTCTGACACTTCCAGGCCTCAGATACTCTCAGGTAAATATTTGAACAGCCTTAGGGGAAGGTACATATAAGCGGGATACACCAGTGATATATTTCAGATATTTTGCTGTTGAGACTTTGGGGGATTCAGAGCATATGTATTACTACACCTTTTCTGATGTGCAAGCAGTGTCTACTCTCACTTATTGACATTTTTCATTAAGTGAGATTCCCCACCTATCTGCCTACTGTTAGTACATTTCACAGGCAGTCAGTGGGGCACAGCTAACATTTGTTTGCAAATCAGGGACATCCCTGTAAATCAGTCATAGTTGGGAGGTCTGGGCTCTGACCTATTCAAATATGCCAGTGTTTATCCTGTTCTGATACTGTGTGGGGTTTGTAAGGTGCTACTGTAACATTATTCCCTACTTGCAGGGCTGGTTCTCTTTTCACAGTCATGTCATGCAATTCCGCAACACTTGCTGGTTAAGGGCCACAGAACAAGATTTGCGTTATGCCATTCCTATTCACCCTTTACATTCACTCATTGTAATGCATGATATATTTCTTTTAGCACCACAATATTGTATATCTGCTGTGGCTTAGTGGTACTTCCTGCAGTCTTGTGAGTCCAAGGTCCGGGGTTTGAGACTGACAGGAGTATTTTATTTTGCTGATGAGCAGTACAAGGGCACTGCCATAGAGTGACTAAGGCAATTTTTAGCAGTTGTAAGTGGGTTTGCGCGATGCTTAGCTAAGTGCACACATGCGAACACTGGTGCAAACCCGCTAACCACTGCTTAAAAGTGCTTACTCCCGTTAAACCCCACGCTAATTTCTTTTAAAGAAAAGAAAATGGGGAGATAGGAAAGTGGTGAAAAAGGGGGCACAAAGAGGGACACATAGTAGGTAAGCAAGCTCGGGATGTGCAGGATGGGTGTAGGGAAGGTCCATAGCTGCCCATTTCTTTAACAGCAACAGTTGTGCATATGCAATGAATTTGGAGTGAAATTTGAAACCTTCCACCCCTGGGAGAGGGGTGAGGACAACAAAGTATGTTGTACTGCCAATTATAATTATCAGCTTACATGTTTGTCCGATGGACATGTGTATGAAATAGGCAGCTATGTATGGGGCGTAATTGTTTTGTGGGTACAGATTGCCCTTTTTTTTTCAGGTGAGAGTGGGACGTGAGGTAGAGGAAGAAGGCATGTCCGAGGAAGGTAGGTTGGGAAGGTAAACAGACAAGACAGACAAGACGCATACAGGGGCAGTGTATGACACATGGGGTGGGTGAACACAATTGACGGGGTTGGATGTTTGGAAATCGCAAGCCCATGAGCCCACAGATGGTAACAGTGGAACTGAGATCCCCACCCATGGGCAGTCACCACTGAACCTTCACAGCCCCGAGGGTGGCTGTGCTGGGGGCTGCTTAGGATGGGCAGGCTCACCCGTGAGACGCGCCACTCTCACCTCAAGCTGGCGTAGGGGATCAGCGACTGAACGCTGGATATCCCTACACACCACAGCCCGGACCCTTCGAAGGGTGACAGGTGGCCCTACTCTGCCCATGCTTGCATGGTGGGGATGAGCCCCATCCCCTGCAGTGCTTCCACCCAAAGGTGGCACAGGACCATCGGAGGAGGGTAGCCCGGGCTGGGCACCGGACCTGCTGGTGCCAGGTGCACTCGCCGGCTGAGGAGGGACAGGTGGGTCCGCTGGGACCGGCCTTCCCATATGTTCTGTGATTAGGTGTGTTTAATTACAACATTAGCAAAACAGCATTCCAGATTAGTTGTAACAGCATGCATTAATATTCCCATTAACCCAACACACCAAGGGTACAACAGTTGAACAGCAAGCATAACACATGCATATATTAAACCACAGTGGTTATTCCAACAGCATGCAGGATGTTTGGTAGCAACAGGCCACCATGATTGTGCTGTTTAAACAGGGTGCATGCATCAACATGAATGCAAATATTTATAGAACAATAGGACATATGTCCCAACAAATATTTAAGATTACATATACCTATTGAGGTGTGGAATTGCATGGGTTATGCACATACAGTAGGGTGTATAAAAAAACCTTGGTTAACATCTTATAATGACCTTTTAGTCTACGCTACATTCCTAGTGACTGCAAGTGCATATCCCCTACCTGTATTATTACACTTGCCACCATACATTAAGTTGTGTACTGGGTTTGGCTAGTTCAATATATGCCTGACCTATATCTGACATGCTAACTGTCCAGGATGCATATGTTACTGCTACATATTTCTTGATTGCATTTATATTTCTTTATCTACATATCTGGGATGTTTTCACATGATATTTTCACTTCGATTTGTACAGAACCCTGCATTTCTTGACACACACACTCACATTTCTGGGGAGAAAATAACATGCTACACATGTGCCAGGTTTACATATTCATGCCAGCCAGTAACTGCCTGTTATGGACTGTATATATGTTTCACAGCTATTAGTATTTCCATCACCCACTTTATATGAGACTGCACAACTCTGGATTGCCAGCACCTTTTCAAACAGTACTGTTTGTATACTGCAAGGGTACAACAACATTTCAGACTCTATGACACAGACACACTCTGGGTTTTAGACCTTTATTAATGACATTACACACTTTTCCACAGGCTCACTCCTTTATTTGTTTTAACAGTGTATATGTCAGACATGTTCAAGACATATAATACCTTTATTAACAGGTTAGAACAATCTTTTTTCAGGCTCACTTACTTATTTTATATAACAGTGCCTGCAGAGATATTATTCCAGACATATGTTACCTTTCTTAATGGGTTTCTACACTCTTTTTCTGCCTCTCTGACATTTTTATCTGACAGTACATGCAGAGGACTTATTCAGGCAATTTTATGGCTGTATTATTGGACTACTACACTTTCTTACATGCTCTCTCCCATATTTTATATAACAATACATGCAGAATAATCACTAACCTGCCTGTTGGCGCAGCCTTAGCAGCCTATCAGCATAGGCTTGCTGATTCGTAGCACGGTCACCTGCAGATGTAAAGTAAATGAAGGGATATTGAGACATACCTATCCATTAAATATATTCCATTATTAATTCTTACATGCTGCATTCCATGGCTACATACTCAGTTGTGGGGCATCCCGCATCCCACGGGCCTCCTGTATCCATTGGATTAGGCGGTCCTGCTTTCGTCTCTTCAGGTCTGCATAGTGGTGACGGACCTGCTCACCAGTCCAAGGAATGCCTGTGGCACTGGTGAGGTCACGAGCTAACCAGTTCCAAGCCTCTGCCTTGTACTCCGTCCCTTGGAACTGGCCCTGCAGGAGTCTTGACTCATGATGGTGGACAAGGAGCCAAACCATGTATTTGGACTCCTTGATACCCCAACATTGCACTCGGAAGCATGTTCCCTCTCTGAAACCAGACATTCTAACTGCAGATGTGAGCTACAATCAGTTATGGAGTGTATTCCCGACTGTGGGGCTTAAATATGCTGCATTTCCCACAATTTTTTGTAATTGGCCGTTTTGTAAAATTCTTGGCTGACTGCAGACCTGCTTAGTAATGGTTAAACTACCATTCGTACGTATATGACTGTTAATAGTGGCTGTTTCCCTTATGTTGTCATGGCTTAGTGCTTCTGTACTTTGCTTCTGATGCACAACAGAGTCCTGGGTTCGAATCTTGTTATTCATTTTATTTTCATACTATCCAGACTGGCTAGGGGGCTGTATTTAAGCAACTTTACTCTACGTT